>NC_054486.1:113028571-113156071 GCF_017639515.1 Carcharodon carcharias
AGAGAGAGAGTGACGGGGAGGGAGAGAGAGAGTGACGGGGAGGGAGAGAGAGAGTGACGGGGAGGGAGAGAGAGAGTGACGGGGAGGGAGAGATAGGGAGTAAGGGTGGAGAGAGAATGATGAGGAAGTAGAGAGTCAGGGGGAAGCAGAGAGAGTGAGGGGAAGGAGAGTGTGATAGGAGGGAGGAAGACTGAGTGGGAGTGACATTGTGGGAACAAGGAGGGAGATGGGGTGGAATGGAGAGCAGTTGGAAAGGTGTGTGGGGGAGAGAGTAATGGATGGTGAAGGAGAGAGAGAATGAATGAGTGGGGGAGAAGTGAGAAATTGAGATAGTGAGTGTGACTGAATAGGGGGTGGGTGAGTGAACAAGACCATGAGTATGGAGGGGGGGGAAAACAGCAAGTTATATCTATGTTAAGAGTATCAGTAAACAAAGTGTCTGGGTCAAATAGTACACAAAGTAGCCCACAGAGCAGCAGGGTAAGGACAGTTCCCTCGCTATTATTTCTCTAAACAATGTGCCGAGGGTCAGTAATTAAACAAATGAGTTAGAAGCATAAATTCAGCTTCCAGGATATGAATTAGTATCCTAACAGAGACTTGGCTACAAGCTGGACATAACTGGAATATTCAAAGTTATAGATTAAGGGAAATTGGGAAAGGAGGAGATGCAATCTTATAAGACACAAATTAAATGAAAAATCCTTAAAAGCTTGAGGACAGGTACAAAAATAACAACTTGTATTTATATAATGCCTTTAACATGGTAAAATATTCCAAGATAAACAAAATTTGACACCGACCAAACTTGGTCAAACAGGTAGGTTCTAAGGAGCATCTTAGGGGAATGTGAAGTCAAGATGTGGAGAAATTTAGGGAGGGAATTCCAATGGCCTTGGCATTTGGAGGCACAGCCACCAACGGTGGAGCAACTGAAATCAGCAAAGGTCAAGACGCCAAGAGCGCAGATATCTGAGGGTTGCAGGAGGTTACAAAAATGGGGAAGGGTGAAGTCAAGGATGGATTTAAAAATAAGGATAAGAATTTTATAATCAAGATATAATATCCTGAAGGGTCTTGACAGGGTGGATGTGGAGAGGATGTTTCCTCGTGTGGGAGAATCTACAACTAGGGGTCACTGTTTAAAAATAAGGGATCTCCCATTTAAGACAGATGAGGAGAATTTTTTTCTCTCAGAGGGTCATAAGTCTTTGGAACTGTGTTCCTCAAAAGTTGGTGGAGGTAGAATCTTTGAATATTTTTAAGGCAGAGCTAGGTGGATTCTTGATAAGCAAGGGGGTAAAAGGTTATTGGGGGTAGGCAAGAATGAGATTAAAATCAGATCAGTCATAATCTTATTGAATGGTGGAGCAGGCTCGAGGGGCCGAGTGGCCTACTCCTGCTCCTAATTTGTATGTTCGTAAGTTGCTTGACCAGGAGCCAACCAGGTCAGTGAACACACGGGTGATAAGTCAATGGGACTTTCTGCGAGTTAAGACGTGGGCAGCAGAGTTTTGGATGACCTCAAGTTTACGGAGGGCAGAATGTGGCAGACCAGCCAGGAGTGCATTGAAATAGTCTAGAGATTATGAAGGCATGGATGAGGGCTTCAGCAGTGGATGAACTGAGACAGGGGTGAAGTTGGGTAATGCTATGAGGTGAAAATAGGTGGTCTTAGTGATGGTGCGGGTATGGGATCTGAAGCTCTTCTTGGGGTTATATTTGATACCAAAGTTGCAAACAGTCTGCTTCAACCTCAGATAATTACTAGGGAACAGGATGGAGTTGGTAACTAGGGAATGGAGTTTGTGACAGGGACCAAAAACAATGCTTTTAGTCTTTCTAACATTTTATTGAAGGAAATGTCTGCTCATCCAATACTGGACATCAGACAACCAATGATAATTTAGAGACAGTGAAGGGCTCATGAGAGGTGAAAAAGTAATTTAAAAGACTAATGGAATGTTGACCTTTATCTCAACAAGGGGTTTGAAATACAAAGCGTAAGAGTTTATACTTCAGTTATCGATGGCTCTGTTAGATTCCATCTGGAGTACTGGAGCATTCAGTTCTGGGCACCACAGCTCAGCAAGGGTATATTGACCTTAGTGGGGGCACATCTACTGCCATCACTTGGGGTATGTGTAGCTGGTTATTCACAGAACAGTTCATCAGAGACACTCACCAAAGGGAACGATTATCGGACATGTAATACTGTACGTCATCACAACAGCAAATATACACATGGTCCAGGCATACTCCAAACCAAACTGATATTCGTAGGCCTGATTCTAGAGAGAGAGAGGGAGGGTTGGAAGAGAATAATCAAGTATACAATATTCAAAATACTCAGACCCCACCAATTAAAAGACAGGTCCTGAGAACTGGAGAACTCCTGATGTGCGAACCTTAGCACCAACCCCCTGTCCCCACCTGCCCCAAGTGACTCACAAGCTCTCCAGTGTCAGGAGGGAGTGACTCGTTTATCCACTGTATGCTGTGTCTTTATAAAATAAGGGAATCCTTTGACCAATTTTGCTGTGGCCTTTACCTTTTTCACATGGATCTGCTCAGCCTTTGATTTAGCGAAAGCGAGTCGTGCTGTGTAGACAAGCAGCCCTGGGATTCGTAACAATTCCATCGCTGTACCAATCAAACTGGATGTTATCACATAGTTAACAAAGAAAGCTCCATTATCTGGGAGAAAGACACATCTACAACAGAAGGAAATGAGTAATTCACAATAGGAAATGTAAACCTCAGAGCAAGTCACAGGCTAATCTAATCGAGAAGGTTTATTTTTGGAATGACAGATACCCGGGATGATTTACTGTCTGGCGTCTAATAAAGGGGTTTGGGTACTTTATGTATAGAACTGATACCCAAGAGTGAATTAAGGAAATGATGACATGTGGTAATGTTACCAGACAAGTAACCCAGAGGTCTAGACTAATGCTCTGGAGGAGATTTGAGTTCCAATCCCACCAGGACAGCTGGGGATTTTAAATTCAATTCATTAAAGATCTGGCATAAAAAGATAGTCTCAGGTAGTCATGAAATTGCCCAATTGATATAAAACCCATCTGGTTCATTAATGTCCTTTTGGGAAGGAAATGTGCCATCCTTATCTGGTCTGACCTACATGTGGCTCTTGACAGCCCTCTGAAATGGCCTAGCCAGAGTTGTATCAAACCAGTACAGAAATAGAAAAGAAAACAGCTAGACAGATGACAGGCATCCACCTGGCAGTAGATACGACAAAGGCACACCCTGAAAAATCCTCCTCGTGATCATTGGGTGACTTGTGCCAAAATTATAATAGCTATCCCACAGAGCAGTCAAGGAACTGCCTGACAGTGTCATACTCGCTAAAGCATACCCTACAGCCAATGTTCCGGACACCAGCATCAGAATCCCTGGGAATGTCCTGTCCCACCAGCAAGTCAGGCCCACCAGATGTGGCAGCAGAGTGGTATAGGCAGGAGGGAGCCCTCAAAGACGACACCAGATCTCTTAAGTCTTTTTTGATTCACTTATGGGGACATCACCAGCAAGGCCAGCCTTTAATGTCCATCCCTAAATGTTCTTGAGAGGGTGGTGGTGGTGGTGATGAGCTACCTTCTTCAACGCTACAGTCTATAAAGTGTAACCACATCCATCATGCTGTTTGGTGGGGGGGTAGTTCCAGGACTTTGACTCAACAACAAGCTTTGGGGAGTCAGAAGGTGAGTTACTCACTGCAAAATTCCTAACCTCGCACCTACTATTGTCACAATATCAATGTGGCTGGTCCAGTTCAGCCAATGATAGGTCAGGAATACTCACTGGAATTTAATATCTGCTTCATCCAGAAAGTGTATGTCGAAGAGCCAGCGGAAAAAGACGTCAAGACTGAAAGACAAAAGATTGGCAAATATTATACTCAGTGAGGGGGAGTGGGGGGCACATGTCACTGCCCTCAGTGAGCATGAGGGGACAAGGGGGGGTTCACTGCCCTCAAGGAGGGGAAGGGGCCACAGCTATTAGTGAGAGCAGACTTGGAATGCAGATTAACAATAAGCTGTTTTTGAGCTGAGTACAAACTGAGCTTTCAATGAGTCACTGAGATTTAGTCACGCTGTGTCTGCTGGGCACTGTCCTGACTCAACGCAAGGATCTAACTAAAGATCTCCTTATTCACTACTCACAGGAAGGCACAATGAATCTGCAGCAACAGATGTCTCATCTCTCTAGCAGGTGCTGCTTTGCTCTTTATACACAGACTGGACATGGTCATGGAGTCAGTACCTGGTGAGGCCCAGCGATGGCAGAATGATCACCATGAAAACCAAGAAGAAATAACACTTGTGCATTGTCACTTGGTTCTCAGTCGACCTGAAACAACAAAATCAAGATGGTGAATCGATATCCAGCCCTTAATGAAAATAATTGCCTCAGGAACTAAACATGATGGCGCCAATACATTTGTCTCCTGTGTCACAAGGCAGGAGGCAACAGATTAAGGGTGTAAGAAAAGAGATGTGCTTTGAGAGGATCTTTGAAGTATAAAGAGAGGCGGAAAGATTTAAAGACAGCACCTCTGATATGACTGAAGGCTGCTCCAGCAAAGGGAGGTGGAGCGGATCAGAGTTTGAGGGCAGAGTTAAAGGAAGAGAAGTCTGCAGAGGTGCAAAGGGTGCAGCAGGGTTTATAGATATGGATGATGATTTTAAATTTAATACAATAGGCAATTTAGTCCCTTGAGCCTGTTCTGCCATTTAATTAGATACATACGAACATATAAATTAGGAGCAGGAGAAGGCCATTCGGCCTTTCGAGCCTATTCCACCACTCAGTAACATCACAACTGATCTGATTTTAACCTCATCTCCACATTCCTGCCTACCCCCAATAACCTTACACCCCTTTGCTTATCAAGAATCTATCTACCTCTGCCTTAAAAATATTCAAAGACTCTGCCTCCACCACCTTTTGAGGAAGAGAGTTCCATAGACTCACGGCCCTTTGAGAGAAAAAAATCTGTCTTAAATGAGCACCTCCTTATTTTTAAACAGTGACCCCTAGTTCTAGATTCTCCCACATGAGGAAACATCCTCTCCACATTCACCCTGTCAAGAGCCCTCAGGATCTTAACGGTTTTAATCAAGTCACTTCTTAATCTTCTGAACTCTAGTGGATACAAGCCTAACCTGTCCAGCCTTTCTTCATAAGACAACCTGCCCATTCCAGGTATTACTCTAGTAAACCTTCTCTGAACTGTTTCCAGCGCATTTATATCCTTCCTTAAATAAGGATACTAAAACTGTACACAATACTCCAGATGTGGTCTCACCAATGCCCTGTATAACTGAAGCATAACCTCCCTACTTTAATATTCAATTCCCTTCGCAATAAACAATAACATTCTATTAGCTTTCCTAATTAAGATCATGGCATTAATCCCATCCATCCACCTTTGTTCCATATCCCCTGATATCGATCCCAACCAAAATGTATCTATGTCATCCTTACAATCTCCAACTGATCCCCGGCATTCAGAGCCTTTGAAGGAGAGCATTCCAGATTTCCAATACCTTTTGTGTGAAGAAGCGCTTCCTGACATCATAGAATTAACCAGGTCAGCCTCAACTTCCTGCTGGAAAATAACTATTAAAGGAAGATCTTGTATTTATAGAGCAGTTTCCATAAGCTCAGGACATCCTAACATTACAGGCAAATAAAGTCCATTTACCTAGTCCAGTGAGACTCAAAGAAAGCGGAGTAGTACACAATAAACGGAAGTAGCACAGAGAATGTCCACAGGAGCAAGGTCGGGAAAAACTGTGTCACAATCGGATTCTGAAAAACAGAAGGTTTTGATAAGAGTATGACTAAAGCAAAATTAGGCAGAAAGCTGCCTCATAATACGTGAAGCAAAAAAACTGTCTCAACACCAGCAACTCAGTCAAAAGCTTTATCAAATACAGCAGGGATCAGAATTCAGTGAGTCCCGTCAAGCAACCAATCATTCACCTCATCACACAACCATCACCCATCCTGATATCTCACTCCTGGATGTTCCCCCAAATTCAGTCATGACTCACCAGTACAACCCATTCACATAGCAGCAGAAACCCAGTCAACCACTACACCGTTTCAGCTAAGGGCTGATGTAGGGGGCTGGAGTAGTGTGAGGGAGCTAGCCCCAGGGAAGATTGGGGGGAGCTGCTCACTCCTGGGGTGTCGAGTGGGGCCAGTGGTCACAACTGGGGAGCATGGAGGAGAAAGCTGAAAAGACACACTTTGTTGTAGAATGTTACGCAATGCAAGGATAAAATACAGACACATCAGTCTCCTACTACAGCAGCACCTCTTAGGTGTGCAGCACTGGATTTTTGTTATAATTTATTGTACAGGATGTGGGTTTTACTGGTTGGGCCAGCATTTATTTGTTACGGCACAGCCAATGGTAAATGCTGAGCTGCTCAAATCCCAGAGGGAAACTTGAAGCAACTGCTACAACTGTTTTGCAATTTGTATAAATTTTGAGATGAGTGCCTTGAATTCAGTAGTAATAAGACCACCAAGTCTTATAGGGTTCTTACAAAACTAAATTAAACTTTTATTAATAGAAGAAATGATTTTAAGTACACACATAGATCTACAAATTACTACTATGACAATTTCTAAATCTCCTAGTTAATCTAACTCCCAGTTACACTTTCATAAAGCCACAGATTTTAAAAGACCTAGGCAAAGAAACATGATACCCTGAACAATCCAATTCAAAGCGAGTTTCTGAACTTCAGTCCTTTGTTGAGAAACAGTGGCCAGAATTTTTAGCGTGTCAGGCGGGCGTGCGTCAGACACAATCGGGCGTAAAATGATGTGTGATGATGTCGGTCAAGCATCCCAACGTCATCGCACACTCGCACAATATTTTGGTTGGCTGGCATGTGCTGGAGTCAGCAGCGTCAGGTATAGATGCTGAAGGTTTTTTCATACTTGTTTTAGATCTTAGAATGCATGCCTTTACACACAGCCTTTGCTCCTTTATATGTATTTTCCCCATTGTTTCACTATGTCTTTGGACTTTACCGTTCTAATAATAAAATCCATCAAAGTACCAATTTTACAAGTAATCTTTGGGAAAAATAAACACATTGGGGAGGGTTTTTCCCTCATCGGGCAGGCTTGGCGGGGGTGGGCAGGGGTGGTCGGGAAGCTGACCGCCACCCGCGATCAGGGCTGGACCACGATTTCACGCCAATTAAGGCTTGCCCATCATGAGACACACACGGCAGCGCTCAGTGCAAGTCCGCGAATGCACGCAGGTGCGTGCTGGAAAAGGAGATGAAGAGTTTGAAACATTAAAAATAAAGATTTTAAAAATCTAATAAAACATGTCCCCTTATGTGATTCTGTCACATGAGCAGGGACATGTTATAAATGAAATGTTAACATTTTTATTTTGTTTTTATTTGCAGTTGGAAACATCAGCCCCTCCGTGGATGAGGTTTCCTGAAAAATGCAAAAGTCGCTTGGCCTGTTTGCCTGTGCACCAACCGTAAGGTTGGATGGGCAGCGAAAAATTTCTTTCAATTATAACTTTAGTGGCCTTAATATGCCTTTTAATTGTCGGCAGGCATGCTGCTGACTCCAGCACGTGCCCGCCGACTGAAATATCGTACGAGTGAGGTTGGGATGCTTGACCGACATCATCACGCATCATTTTATGCCGGGGCTGGTCGGGTGCAAGCTCGCCTGACGTGCTAAAAATTCTGGCCACTGTTTCTTAACTTCTCCTGGCTAAGTGAAACATTTCACCCCTCCTTTGAACTCAATCTAGTGTGGTTTATTTAAAATGCAAATGTTCCCTTTCCACCTATGTTTACCTACTTAACATTTCAAACCTAGCTTATCTTCTGCTATATCAAAGCCTTCAGACCAGCTGCCTTTAATTCAGTTAAGTCTCACACACACACACACACAAATAAACACAGACCCCACTATTACTCTCAATAAATTGCAATAACATTATAAAAATTGTTACATCTTCCTGACATTATTACCCATCCTTAATTGCCCTTGAGAAGGTGGTGGTGAGCTGCCTTCTTGAACCGCTGCAGTCCCAGGGAATGCTGGGAGGAGCTGCTGGCACACCCACAATGCTGTTAGGGAGGGAGTTCCAGATTTTGACCCAGCAACAGTGAAGGAACAGCGATATGTTTCCAAGTGAGGATGGTGAGTGACTCAGAGGGGATCTTCCAGGTGATGGCATTCCCATTTATCTGCTGCCCTTGTCCTTCTAGATGGTAGTGGTCGTAGGTTTGGAAGGTGCTGCCTAAGGAACCTTGGTGAGTTTCTGCAGTGCATCTTGTATATGGTACACACTGCTGCCATTGTTCATCGGTGGTGGAGGGAGTGAATGCTTGTGGAAGGGGTGTCAATCAAGCGGGCTGCTTTGTCCTCGATGGTGACAAGCTTCTTGAGTGTTGTTGCAGCTGCACTCATCCAGGCAAGTGAAGAGTATTCCATCACAGTCCTGACTTGTGCCTTGTAGATGGTGGCCAGGCTTTGGAGAGTCAGGAGTTGAGTTACTTGCCACAGGATTCCAAGCGTCTAACCTGTTCTTGTAGCCACAGTATTTATATGGTTAGTCCAGTTCAGTTTCTGGTCAATGGTAACCCCCAGGATGTTGATAGTAGGAGATTCAGCAGTGGTAATGCCATTGAATGCATGGAGCGATGGTTAGATTCTCTCTTGTTGGAGACAGTCATTGCCTGGCACTTGTATGGAACAAATGTTACTTGCCACTTGTCAGCCCAAGCTTGGATATTGTCCAGGACTTGCTGCATTTGGACACGGACTGATTCAGTATCTGAGAAGTGACGAATGTTGCTCAACATTGTGCAATCATCAGCGAACATCCCCACTTCTGACCTTATGATGGAAAGGTCACTGAAGAAGCAGCTGAAGATGTTTGGGCCTAGGACACTACCCTGAGGAACTCCTGCAGTGATATCCTGGGACTGAGATGATTGACCTCCAACAACCAGAACCATCTTCCTTAGTGCTCGGTATGACGCCAACCAGCATAGACTTTTCCCCCTGATTCCTATTGGCTCCAGTTTTGCTAGGGCTCCTTGATGCCACACTTGGTCAAATGTCTTGATGTCATGGACAGTCACTCTCACCTCACCTCTGGAATTCAGCTCATTTGTCCATATCTGTAATGAGGCCTGGAGTTGAATGGTCTTGGCAGAACCCAAACTGAGCATCAGTGAACAGGTTATTGCTAAGTAAGTGCTGCTTGTTAGGACTGCTACTGACACCTTCCATCACTCTTCTGATGATTGAGAATAGACTGATATGGTAATTGTTCAGATTAGATTTGTTCTGCTTTTTGTGGACAGGACATACCTGGGCAATTATCTGGTGGGTGTCAGTGTTGTGGCTTTACTGGAATTGCTTGGCTAGTGACACAGGTAGTTCTGGAGTCCCAAGTTTTCAGTATTATTGCTGGAATGTTTTTGCAGTCTCCTCCTCTGGTTAGTTTTTTTAAATTATCCACCAACATTTATGACTGGATGTGACAGGACTGCAGAGCTTTGATCTGATCTGCTGGCATTGCTTACTTCTACCAATAGCATGTTGCTTCTGCTGTTGAGTATGCAGGTAGTCCTGTGCTGTACTCTCACAGGTTGGTACTTAATTTTAGTATGCCTGATGCTGCTCCTGGCATGCTCCCCTACACTCCTCATTGAACAAGGGTTGATCTTCCTAGCTGAATGGTTACAGTGTAGTGAGGGATATGCCAGGCCATTAAGTTACAGATTGTGGTTGATTAGAATTCTGCTACTGCTGATGGCCCACACCACCTCTTGGATATCCAGTTTTGAGCTGCTAGATCTGTTCTGAAGTTACTCCATTTAGCACAGTGGTAGTGCCACGCAACATAATGGAGGGTATCCTCAGTGCGAAGATAGAACTTTGTCTCCACAACAATGTGCGGTAGTCACTCTTACCGATACTGTCATGGACAGGTGCATCTGCCACAGGTAAATTGTTAAAGAAGAGGTCAAGTACTTTTCCTTTCTTGTTGGTTCTGTCACTACCTGCTGCAGGCCTAGTGAGGCAGATTCAGCAACCTGGTCAGTAGTAGTGCTTCCAAAGCATCCTTGGTGATGGACCATGAAGTCCTGCACCCAGGATATACTCTGTGCCACTTAATGACATTGGCAAGATCCATTTTGGTGCTGTGTGAGAAAATGGAGATACGTGCTAGCCAGTGATAACGCAGGCAACCTGGTGTTGTGGGGTGGGGGGGGGGGGTGGTAGCAATAACTAGGCAGCAGCAGTCTTCACCTACCTTGAGACTCTCAACAGGATTAGTGACATTGAACTTGTCCATGGTGTTGACGATAATGGCAGGTGTGGTGAGAAAGAAGAGGAGCAGGAAGAGAAAGATATTGAGAAGTGCGCAGCGGATCCACCAAGTGCTACCCTGTACCGACAGATTCTCCCTGACACAAGAAAAATCACATTTACAGAATTAATACAACATGGACAACAACAGAAACTTACATTGATATAGTGCCTTTCACATAGTAAAACATCCTAAAGCACTTCATGGGAGTTATCAAACCCAGGCAGCTGAAGGCACAGCCGCCAATGGTGGAGTGATTAAAATCTACTGCAAGGAAAGGAGCTAGCTGTTTGGTGAGTATCTGGTAGGTGGGTATATTCTATTCTATCCCTAAGGTTTAAAAAGTACACAAATTGGTGGTAAAGTTAATAAAACATATTAAAAATCAACATGAGTTAGTGATTAATATAATTAATTATTTAAAACCACATTAAGGATGGCAGGACAGATGATGTGTCAATGCTGCAGCTTGTGGGAGTTTCTGGAAGCCAGCATGATCCAGGGTAAACACGTCTGCAGTAAGTGTTTGTGGCTCGAGGAACTTCGGCTCAGAGTCATTGAGCTGGAGGCTGAGCTGCAGACACTGCAACACATCAGGGAGGGGGAAAGTTACCTGGATGTAGTCACACCACTTAGGATAGGGTCTTATGATTTGGTCAGTGGTCAGGAACAGGAGGGTGTGACTGCAAGTGAGGCAGGTAAGGGGTCCCAGGCAGCAGGAGTATGAGCCTCTGCAATTGTCCAGTAGGTTTAATATTCTCTCAGCATCACTAATGTCCTTTAGGAAAGGAAATCTGCCATTCTTACCTGGTCTGGTCTACATGTGACTCCAGACCAACAGCAATGTGGTTGACTCTTAAATGCCCCCTGAACAAGGGTAGTTAGGGATGGGTAATGAATGCTGACCTAGCCAACAATGCCCACATCCCATGAATGAATTTAAAAAGAAATCTTGTTTAGGTGAGCACAGGGGCCGCAGGGAGGATGACCAAACTGACCATGGTACCGTGGTACAGGAAACCATTCAAGTGAGGGGAGCAAAAAGGAATTTAGTGGTAGTAGGGGACAGTATAGTGAGGGGGAATGACACTGTTCTCTGCAGCAGAGAATGAGAGTCCAGACGGCTGTGTTGCCTGCCTGGTGCCAGGGTTCCTGACATCTGCTCAGGGCTGGAGAGGAACTTGCAGTGGGAGGGGGACGATCCAGTTGTCTTGGTGCATGTAGGTACCAATGACATAGGTAGAACTAGGAAAGAGGTTCTGCATACAGAGAATGAGGAACTAGGCACTAAATTGAAAAGCAGAACCTCAAAGATTATAATCCCTGGATTATTACCTGAACCACGTGCAAATTGGCACAGGACAAATAAAGTTATAGAGATGAATGCGTGGCTCAAAGACTGGTGTGGGAGCAACGGGTTCCAATTTGTTGGGCACTGGCACCAGTTCTGGGAAAGTGGGGGCTGTACTGTTGGGTCAGTCTACACCTGAACCATGTAAACCACATAACCAGGGAAGTAGAGAGGACTTCAAATTAAAAAGTGAAGGCAAGGTATCAAATGTGGAAAGATGTAGTATATCAGAGTCGAGTCAAGGTAAGAGAGGAAAATACTGAAATGGGAAATGAGGGTCAAAGAATGGCAGGAAGGGACATAGAGAAAAAAACCTAAGAATGCAACAAGAATCAGGACTAGATGTCACAAAGATAACAAAAAGACAAAATTAAAGGTTCTCTATCTGAATGCACTTAGCATTCATAATAAAGTAAACAAATTGATAGCACACATTGAAGTAAATAAATTTGATCTGATAGCCATTACTGAGACCCTGGCTACAAGATGACAAGGATTGGGTCCTGAATACTGAGGGGTGTACGACATTCAAGGAGAATAAGAGAGGTAGCACTGTCAATCAAGGATGGCATTGCTGCAATAGTTAGAGATGACATTGGTTCAGGAGATCAGGATGTAGAATTGGTTTGGGTGGAGATAAGGAATAGTAGGGGAAAGAAGCCACTATTCAGAGTGGTCTACAGGCCCCCTAACAGTAACCACAATGCAGGTATACAAGAAGAAATATTGGATGCTTGTGATAAAAGGATGGCAATAGTCATGGGTGACCTTAATCTACATAAAAATTAGAAAAATCAGCATTAGCCTGGATGAGGCGTTCATAGAATGCTTTCAAGACAGTTTCTTAGAGCAGCACGTTCAGGAACCAACAAGAGAGGAGCCTATAATAGACTTGGTATTGTATAATGTGACAGGATTAGGTAAAGGTACCCATAGATAGCAGCGATCACAATATGATTGAATTTTATATCCAGTATGAGAGGGAGAAGAATGAGTCTAAGACTAGTATTTTAAACGTAAATAAGGACCATTATGTGGGCATGAAAGCTGAGCTAGCTGAAGTCAACTGGGATACTAGGCTAGGGGATAGATCAATAGGGAAGCAGTGGCAGACATTTAAGGAGATATTTCAGAATAATCAGAAGAAGCATATTCCTACTATAAAGAAAAATTCTGAAGGGAGGACACATCATCTGCGATTAACTAGAGAAGTTAGGGAAAGTATCAAATTTAACAAAAAAAGTATATAACTGCACAAAGGAATGGCAGGTCAGGTGATTGGTTAGAATATAAAGAATGGCAGAGAATGACTAAAAAGGTTAATCAGGAGAAAGAAATTAGAGTAAGAGAGGAAGCTAGCTAGAAATGTAAAAACGGTTAGCAAGAGTTTCTATAGGTATTTTAAAATGAAAAGAGTAAGTAAAGTGAATGTTGGTCCTCTAAAGAGTGAGGATGGGGTGTTAATAGTAGATTATAAGGAAATGGCAGATGAGATGAACAAATATTTTACTTCTGTCTTCACTATAGAGGGTACAAAAAACATTCCAGTAATAGCTGTAAATCAGGAGGTGGAGGAGAGAGAGGAACTAGGTAAAATTACAATCACTGGGGAAGCGGTACTGAGCAAACTGATGGAGCTGCGGGCTGACAAGTCCCCAGGTCCTGATGGACTTCATCCTAGGGTATTAAAAGGTGGTTAATGAGGTAGGAGATGCATTGGTGTTAATTCTCCAAAATTCCCTACATTCTGGAAAGGTTCCATCAGACTGGAAAGTAGCAAATGTAACCTCTCTATTCAAGAAGGGAAGGAGGTAGAAAACAGGAAACTATAGGCCAGTTAGCTTGATGTCTGTCATTGGGAAGGTGTTAGAGTCAATTATTAAAGAAGTTACAGCTGGGTACTTAGAAAAACTCAAATTGGGAAGAGTCAGCATGGTTTTGTGAAAAGGAAATCAGGTTTGACCAATGTATTAGAATTCTTTGAAGGAATAACATATGCTGTGAATAAAATGTAGACATGCTGTAATTGGATTTCCAGAAGGCATTTGATAAGGCGCCACATCAAAGTTTTGCAGAAAGTAAAAGCTTGTGTAGGGGGTAGCTTATTAACATGGATAGAAGATCGGTTGGCTGGCAGAAAACAGGGTATGCATAAATGGGCTTTTGTCTGATTGGCAAGATTTGATGAGTGGAGTCCTGCCAGGATCTGTGCTAGGGCATCAATGTTTTACAATTTACATCAATGACTTAGATGAGGGGAGCACAGGCATGATAGCTAAATTTTCAGACAGCACAAAGATAGGAAGGAAAGTATGTTGTGAAGGAGACAAAGAGTTTGCGGATGGATACAGATAGGTTAAGTGAGTGGGCAAACATTTGGCAGATGGATTATAATGTGGGAAAATATGAAGTTGTTTGCTTTGGCAAGAAGAATAAAAAAGCAGAGTATTACTTAAACGGAGAATAACTGCAGAATTCCGAACTACAGAGCGATCTAGGTGTTCTCGTGCATGAATCACAAAAAGTTAGTATGCAGATACAGCATGTAATCAAGAAGGCTAATGGAATGCTATCCTTTATTACGAGAGGAATTGAACATAAAAGTAAGGATGTTATGCTTCAGTTATACAGGGCATTGGTGAGATCACATTTGTATGCAGTTTTGATCCCCTTAAATAAGGAAGGATGTAAATGTGTTGGAGGCGGTTCAGAGGAGGTATACTAGATTGATACCTGGAATGAGTGGGTTGTCTTTTGAGGAAAGATTGGACAGACTGGGCTTGTTTCCACTGGAGTTTAGAAGAGTGAGTGGTGACTTGATTGAAGTATATAAGATCCTGAATGGTCTTGACAAGGTGAATGTGGAAAGGATGTTTCTTCTTGTGGGTGAGTCCAGGACTAGGGGGGACTGTTTTAAAGTTAGGGGTCACACTTATAGGATAGAGATGAGGAGAAATGTTTTCTCTCAGAGGGCTGTGCAAGTTTAGAACTCTGCCTCAGAATGCGGTGGAGGCACGTTGAATATTTTTAAGGTGGCGGTAGATAGATTCTTGTTAGGCAAGGGAATCAAAGGTTATCAGGGATAGATGGGAATATGGAATTTGAAACACAGATAGATGAGCCATGATCGTACTGAATGGCAGAGCAGGCTCGAGGGGTCGAATGGTCTACTTCTGCTCCTCTTTCGTATGCAAACCATTAATCTCAGTCTTGAACATGCTCAACATTCCCAGGAATTAGTTTGGTGAACCTTTGTTGCCCTCCCTCTATGGCAAGTATATCTTTCCTTAGGTAAGGAGACCAAAACTGCACTTAATATTCCAGGTGTGGTCTCGCCAAGGCTCTATATAATTGCAGTAAGACATCTTTATTTCTATACTCAAATCCTCTTGTAATGAAGACCAACATACCATTTCCTTTCTTAATTGCTTGCTGTACCTGCATGTTAGCTTTCAGTGACTCATGAACAAGCACAGCCAGATCCCTCTGAAGTTCAACACTGCCCAGCCTCTCACCTTGGCTGCGTAATTTTTAATATGAAGAATACCATCTCTGTTTTTAATTATTCATTTATGTTTTGAAAGTTTTGATTGAATCCCTGCCTCAACAGCTTTCAGGTGGAAAGAGTTCCAGATATCCAGCACCCTTTTGTGTGAGGAAGTGTTTCCTGACATCATCCATGTAAGGCTTTAATCTTAAGCTTATGCCTCCTTATTCTGGACTCCTGCCACCAGAGGCAATATCTACTCTTATCAACCTCTTTAATCATCTTATACAGCTTGATTAGATGATCCTTTAATCTTCTATACGTGAGCGAATACAAGCCCACCTCATGCAACCTGTTCTCATAATTTAACCCTTTTAGCACTGTTATGATCCCAGCTGAGATTACCCCTGGACAAGCCCGATCCCGGGGTGAAATCCACCTTATAGATCCTAACTTTTATTTGTTTGTTTAGATACATGGAGATTAGCTACTGAACAGAGTCACCAGAGTCAGCTAATGAACTTTATAAAAAGCATAAAACATTTATTAAACAAGATGAACTATATTACAATACTCCTTCATCCACAACTATATCTTTACAGGCATATACAGATTTGTAAGGATAACACAAGTTACAAAAGGTATCTTATACTCCAATGTTCACAGTAAGTACACTGTCCATGTAGACCAAATAGCACCCTGTGGTCAGACACGCCATGCTCTAAAACCAAGTGACAGATGGCACCTCAACCAGATTCTGTACGGATCTCTCATCAACTCTCCCCCGGTGCCTGTCACAATGTGAGCCAACCGGTGTCACTGAACTCCGTCTTTCACACGTGGGTTTCCAATCTCCACTCTCGCTTTGGAATCTCCTCCCAAACTGATGCTTTCTCTCAGATGCCTTCCGCAAGGGTTCACCTCCAGGGTTTCGAACTCTGCTTCCAATGTTCTTCTTCCCTGGGTCACCACATGCATTCTTCCATGCACTCTCTCACCTACTCAGCTGTCAACAGTACCACTGCTTCACATGCCCATAGCAAAGAGTTACAGACATTCAGCTGTCTCTTTGCACCTTCTGACTTTTCAAGCCTTTATCTCTAAGCTTGAAGCTCTAAATTTGAAGCTTGGAGCCTTTCTCTGCCTTTTACTTTTCACTTCACTTAACAGAACATTTTCCCAGATTCCTGTCCTTCCTTTGGCTAGAAGGTCTGCTTGGGACTTTCTCCTGTTCCACTGCCCTGGACTTTGGAGTCTTTTCTTTAGCTTGGGACTTGCTATCTGTCCCCTCTGATCCAGTTTCAAAACCAATTGGACTCAAAACAACTTCCAAATCAAACTGCTGTTTCTAGTTTTTTCTGTGTGTGCCTATGGGAGGGACCTTCCTCTCTGGACCCTGTTGCTAAACAATGGCCCAGTTTCTCTACTCTTGTTCATCTAACTTAGCTGCAACAGTCATAAAACTCTCATTAGAAATGCAGGCACCCTTTAAAGTAAAACTAAAACTCAATTTGACCTTTTCGTAACACACAAATACAGAAATACAAATCAAACTTAAACATTAAAGCTAAAAGTCATTCCTAACACCCACCAATATAACTTACTTGACTATCTCTATTTCCTAACAGCCCTAGCATCACTGTGATGAGTCTGTACTTCAGCCCCTTGAAAGCCATTAGTATCTCCTACCTGAGACGCAGTGTTCAGAACTGAACACAGTTACTCCAGATCAGATCTAAACAGAGCTTTAAACAACTGTAACATAGGGCAGGATCTTGCCATCAGCAAGTGGGGGCAAGGCCCGCTCGCTGACACATAAAATGATGCGGGATGATGTCGGGTGGAACTCCCGACATCACCCCACGTCATTTCCATTTTCAGGTCGGCGGGGGTGCAGCTGAGTCAGCTGTGTGCCCGCCGACCTGTCAACGGCCTACTGAGGCCATTGAGAAATTAATTAAAATTATTTATGGACCTGCCCGTCCAATCTTAAGGTTGGTGGGCAGGCCGGGAGCCCTGGCGGGCTTCAGAAAAAGCATGAAACCTCATCCACGAGCAGGATGAGGTTTCATGAGGGTATTTAAATTTTTAATAAAGGTTTCAGTTAAAGTTATGGACATGTCCCAACTCATGTGACAGTGTCACGGGACATGTCAGGGAAATTTTTCTATCATTTGCATTGCAAATTTTAATTCGGAGCCGATCCTGCAGCTCCCACCCTGCAAAGGAAGCACACAGTGCTTCCTCGCTTCCTGGCGGACATCACGCTAGGTGGGCCTTAATTGGCTCGCCCACATAAAATGGCAGCACGCCCCCAATTGGGGGCACCAATCGGAGGCATGCCCACCCATCCTCCACCCTCCCCCTCCTCCAACAGGGGGAACATTTTTCCCATAATTTCTGCCTCTTTGCATTTAAATTCCTTTGAGATAAAGTTCATTATTCTATTAACCTTTTAAATTACTCTTTGTACCTCTCCACTAGCATTTAGTATTAGGACTCATTGGCAGAGTTGGCTCGACGGGCCATATGATCTACTTCTGCTCCTATTTCTTGTGTTCTTGTTCTTGACTCCTAAACTTCTCTGCTCATCCCTAGTTTCCCACCATTTAGGAAATGCTCTGATTGATCTTCCTTAGATTCAAAGTGGATGACCTTACACTGACCTCTATCTGCCACAGTTTCACATAATCACTGAATCTATCAGTGTCCCTCTGCAACTTTCTGGTCTCAACTACACTACTGATTGTGCCATCAAACACAGATGAGGAATGAGTGTATACATAGGTCTGTTGATGACTAAGTCATTGATAAATATGGTGGAAAGCTGAGGCCCCAATACAGATTCTTGGTGGACCCCACTAGACACATCACATCAATCAGGATACATATCCATTATCTGTATGTTCTGCTCCTACCTCCTAACCAACTTCCTATCAAAGCCAATGAGTTGCCTCCAATTCCATGCACTTTTATTTTTGGTAGCAGGCATCACCTTAAACAGTCACTCCCTCCACCACCGACGCACAGTGGCAGCAGTGTGTACCATCTACAAGATGCACTGCAGCAACTCACCAAAACTCCTTCGACAGCACCTTCCGAATCCGCGACCTCTATCACCTAGAAGGACAAAGCCAGCTGGTGAATAGGAACATCATAGGAACTGCAAATTCCCTTCCAAGCCACACAACATCCTGACTTCGAACCATATCGCCGTTCCTTCACTGTCTCTGGGTTAAAATCCTGAAAATTCCTTCCTAACAGCACAGTGGGTGTTCCTGCACCACATGGACAGCTACCATTCAAGAAGGTGGCTCACCGCCACCTTCTCAAGGGCAATTAATGACAGCCTTATCAAAGACGCCTACACTGAGAATTAACAAAAAAAAAGCTCTGATGGTGTGGAGGTATAAGCCTGCTGCCTTGATCATAGCACCAGTAATGGGAGCATTAAGCAACTTTCCATTGCTGGTCACCTTGTTACTGATAATCTAGAATTAAGACCTACCAAGATATGCTCACAAAATGGAATTAGATTCCTACCAGATAATGTCACTCAGTGCTGGGGCATATCTAACATCCCATCTGTAAGACTTGACGACAGTAGTGATACTGGACTGCTGTGGCTGATACCGGCACCGACTGTGCTGGTAATGCTTCACAATCCTGAAAAATAGAGAGAGAGGTACAGGGGCCGTTGAGTGAGTAGTCGGCAGAAGAGAAGCATGAGTACTGTCGACCAGATGAAATACTGCTGATGTACAAGGTGCCTCAGTATAAACTATAGTTCATGAACATAGGAACAAGCATCGGTCATTCAATACTGTGGCTACAAGAGCAGATCAGAGGCTGGGAATCCTACAGAGAGTAACTCACTTCCTGACTCCCCAAAGCCTGTCCATCTACAAGGCACAAGTCAGAATTGTGGTGAAATACTCTCCACTTACCTGGATGAGTGCAGCTCCAACAACACTCAGAAAACTAGACAGGACAAAGCAGCCTGTTGATTAGCATCCCATCCACGAACTTCAACACCCACTCCTTCTGCCACCAACGCACAATGGCAGTAGTGTGTACCATCTACAAGATGCGCTACAGCAACTACCCAAGGCTCCTTAGCACCTTCCAAACCCCAGACCACTACCATCTAGAAGGAAAAGGGCAGCAAATAGATAGGGACAGCACCACCTGGAAGTTCCACTCCAAGCCACTCACCATCCTGACTTGGAACTATATCGTTGTTCCTTCACTGTCGCTGGGTCAAAATCCTGGAACTCTCTCCCGTCCTAACAGCACTGTGGGTGTTCCGACAACACACATGGACTGCAGCAATTCAAAGAGGCAGCTTCTCAAGGGCAATTAGGGATGGGCAATTAATTGCTGGTCCAGTCATCGATGCCCATGTCTCATGAAAGAAAAAGAAAATGCCTCGAGTCTGTTCCACGATTTAATTAAATCGTGGCTGGGAAGCCAGGAATTTATGTTCAACTATATAAAACACTAGTCAGGTGTCAATCCAATTCTGGGCATAACATTTTAGGAGATAGTGGTCTTTCGAGATAGTGCAGAGATTTACCAGAATGGTACCAGAGATAAGGAACTTCGGTTATGTGGAGAGACTGGAGAAGCTGGGATTGTTCTCCTTGGAGCAGTGAAGGTTAAGAGGAGGTTTGATAGAGGTGTTCAAAGTCATCAATACTTTTGTTAGCGTAAATATAAAGAAACTATTCCCACCTACAGCAGGGTCAGTAACCAGAGGGCACAGATTTAAGGTAATCAGCAAAACAACCAAAGGGAGGATGAGAAAGTGAAGAGTTATGATCTAGAATTTACTGTCTAAAAGGGTGGTGAAAGTAACAACATTTTGCACTTATATTAATGTATTAATGCCCCAAGGCATTTTACAGGAGAGTTCCCAAAGCAAAATTTGACACCAAGTCACATAGGGATGTATTAAAACCAATAACCAAAAGCTTAGTCAAAGTGTTAGGTTTTATGGAACGCCTTAAAGGAGAAGAGAAAGAGTTGGTGAGGTTTAGGAAGGGAATTCCAGAGCTTAGGGTCTTGGCTACTGAAGACATCACCGCCAATGGTAGCATGATTAAAACTGGGGATTGCAACAGACCAGAATCAAAGGAGCGCAGATATCTTGGAGGGTTGTGGGGCTGGAGAAGATTACAAAGATAGGGAGTTGTGAGGCCTTGGAGGAATTTGAAATCAAGGATGAGAATTTCAAAATTGAGGCGTTGCTTATCTGGGGGACAATGCAAGTCAGTGAGCACGGGCTGACAGTTAACAGAACTTGATACAAGTTAGGAGATAGGCAACAGTTTTGGATTACCTAGGAGCTGCGCTGGGCCAGTAGGAAGGAGTGGAGGGACAATGAATGGTCTGTGCTGGTTAGTGTAAGGGCACTGCATGTTGGGTTAGATTGTTTGTATAAATAGACAAATGGAAGGTCCAATAACCAACAAAAGAAATACCAACAAAAGAAAGAAGGACCGTGATATCATTAAAGAAATTAGCATAGAAAGGGAGGAGGTTCTAAGTGGTCTGGCAGGCTTAAAAGTAGATAAATCTCCAGGCCTGGATGAAATGTATCCCAGGCTGTTGAGTGAGGCAAGGGAGGAGATAGCAGAAAATTGAGCTGTATAAAATTATGAGGGACATAGATAGAGTAGACAGAAAGGAATTTTTCCCCTTGAAGGAAGGATCAATAACCAGGGGGCATAGATTTAAAGTAAGGGGCAGGAGGTTTAGAGGGTATGTGAGGAAGAATTTTTTCATCCAGAGGGTGGTGTGAATCTGGAACTCACTGCCTGAAGGGGTGGTGGAGGCAGAAATCCTTATAACATTTAAGAAGTATTTGGATATGCACTTGTGATGCCATGGCATACAAAGCTATGGGCCTAGTGCTGTAAAATGGGATTAGAATAGTTAGGGACTTGATTGACCGGTGCAGACTTGATGGGCTGAAGGGCCTTTTTCTCTGCTGTAGACCTCTTTGACTCTATGACTCCCCTGCTCATAGACACTCACACAGCTGTCATCCGCTCATCCTGGAAGGTAACAAAACCCATTCCCAGCCTTTTCAGGGTAATCCGATTCCGCTCAGCATTAAACTCATCTGTTAGCTTCTCCTCCAACTCACTGTAGTACTGCTCCGCATCCACCTGCAAAAGAGATGGAAACACCAGGTAACCAGCTGGCCATGTACCTCATAGCCCTCGGGAGATAATTGGCTTCCAACAAACACAACCATTTTCCTTTGTAATGTGCTAGGTATGACTTCAAGCAGTGGAGAGCTTTCCCACTGGTTCCCATTGACGTAAACTTTGCTAGGGCTCCTTGATGTCACAGTTGATCAAATGTGGCCTTGATGTTAAGGACTGTTCTCTCATCTCAATTCTGGAATTAAGCCACTTTATCAATCTTTGGACCAAGGTTATATTAACCTGCCTAATTAAGACCCCCTAATGTCTTGGTCTTCACTCCAAGGGAGTGGGGGGTGGGGTGTGTCGTGGCTACGGGCAGGTGAGGGTGGAAGATAAAGTTGGGCCCACCGACCCCAGAAGTAGAGAGTAGGTTGGCTAGAAGGCCCGCCTTGGTTCTCTGATACTTTGTCGCAGTCCTATTAAAAACTGATAGGCCTAGTCCTCACTCTCATATCCACCCCACCACCCCCCACCCCCCCCCCCCCCCCCCCCACCCACACACACACACACACACACACACACACACACACTAAAGCTATTATGCCAGCTCATGCCCCTCCATCCGATCCCCTGGCTCCTTATAGCCCTAATGTCAACTCATATCCCCACCCACCCCCACAGCTCCTCATACCAGCTGTCAAACAGAGTCCCCTGCTGAAAAATCCTTCTATGAATCTGGGCTCTCAGCTAAGCATGCATGATGAGTCCATCCAGTTCTACTGAAAGAGTTCTTACATCTGCCCTCATTATGCATGAGTGAGAGCTGGAGAGAACTGTTGATTTTGCTTGATTGATATCTTTCAATGGTTATAATAAATTGTTCCTTCTGTGAGCTCTTTTGTCAATGTCTCAATGTTTATTTGCATAAGATTAAGAGGTGTGAAGTGTTTGAAGCCTCTGTTATTGACACTTTGACGGTCTGTCTAAGTGACACTTTTATAGGGTGTAGGAACAGCAGTTTTTTTTCAAAAGGAGATTTGCGAATGGATGTTTTTTTTGAACAGTTCCACACATGCCATTGTTACTATATAGTTCATTGGTTCTGTAGACAGTGTTTACTGGCTGAATGGGCATGGAAGGGCCATGAGTTGGCCTGGAGGGGATGAGGGGCCACGGGGGTGGGTGGGAGGTATGAGTTGGCATGGAGGCTATATGGGTTATGGGGTTGGATGGGGGAAGTATGAGTTGGCATGGGTTTGCATGCAGGGGCATGGAAGGCCAATGGGGGGCATCGGCAAGATCTTTTGAACTTACCTTTCAAAAGGTTCCAGAATCCAAACTACGGTTCACAACTCCTTTGAGGTGCCATGAACCATGAATCATCCAGAAGCTGGCCTAACTCCATGAAATTTGCAGGGGGCTAGGAGAAGCCTAACCCCAACAATGCAGCTTAGTCAGGTCGGGAGTGCAGGGTGGGTGCTCACTATGGGCATTTTTATCCTGTGCCAGCAAAAAGTGGGTGCACACGAATTGGGGAGGAAACTTGCAATCAGGTCCTGCCCGCCATTTTTAAATAGCTCCAGAGTCATTCCATCTCTGAAAATCCAGGTCCCCGAATCAGCAACCCATTTCCTGTCTTCTATCTCTGCTATCCTTATATCCTCACTCTCTATACCACTGTGCCCAATTTACACCCCAATGCCTTGCCCTTCTCCTGAATGTCAGTGAATGAGACTCTGTTACATTCTGTATCTCATTGCCTCATCTACTTGAGTCTCTCTCACTGCTCCAAGCAGCTCCTCCGCCACCAGCAGCCCCCCGCCTCCTCCCAAGGCAGCTCATTGCCCCCTCCCCACTCTGCTGCAGACAGCTGCTCCACCCTCCCCCTCCTCAGCCCCCGGCAGCTGTTTGACCTTCTCCCCCTGCAGGCAGCTCCAGCCCTCTCCACAGCCTCAATTCTGCCTGCTTTTAACACGTCTGTTTGTTTATTTTCTATACTGATGTTTCCATTCTTCTCACCTGTTCAAACCCACAGGAGTCGCAGCAACAGATCCGAGCCAATGGATGGGTCTTAATCATTATCTTTCCTTCCTTTTGGGCCTTGGCTGTGAAATATAGGCGGCCTTTCATTGCCTTTCGTCTGACAGAGGAAAATAGACGTTACTAACACAATAGAACCAGAGGTAGGGACTCAGATGTTTCTTTCCTGGTTTCCCCGATCGCTCCTGAAGATTGCTGGGTTCACTGTACTACACATGCTGTGTGCCTTCAATATGACAGATTCCCATGTTTAAACATCGACTATCAGCAGAATAATCACATTTGGGGCATCACAACTCAGCATTATGCTGTTCTCACCCATTACCTATTCATGTAAGCAGCAGAGGTCACTGGCTTCAAATCAGGAGCAGGAATTCTTGATAATTTTCCCCACTACAGCAGCATGATGCTGAGGCCAACTGCATCTCTATCAAGATAATATAACCAGCTTATATTTCAACTCTTTCTTGGACTCGGACTCAAGTTCTGTCGAAGGGTCATGAGGACTCGAAACGTCATCTCTTTTCTTCTCCGCCGATGCTGCCAGACCTGCTGAGTTTTTCCAGGTAATTCTGTTTTTGTTTTTGTTTTGGATTTCCAGCATCCGCAGTTTTTTTGTTTTTATTAATAAGCTAGCAAGTCACTCAGTTATCACCTTCTTAGGGGCACTCACATCCTGAGAATGAATTGAAAACATCTTCAATTCTGTATGACAGCATTAAGCACAACCCAATGCTTCAGATACCCAATGTTCTACGGTGCCTTTTACAACCTCAGAACTTCCCACTAAGATAAAAGCAAAAAACTGCGGATGCTGGAAATCCAAAACAAAAATAAAAATACCAGCAGGTCCGCCAAACCTGCTGAGTTTTTCCAGGTATTTTTATTTTTATTCAGGACTTACCAGGCGTTCTACAGCAAATGAACTACTTTTGAAGTGTAGGAGCCAAATGTAATATTTCCAAGTTTGCTGACAACACGAAACTTGGTGGGAATGAATGGTGAGGAGGGTGTTAAGAGGCTTCAAGGCGATTTAGACAGGTTGAGTGAAGTTATCCACATCGGTAGGAAAAATAGAAAGGCAGCATATTATTTAAATGGTGATAGTTTGGGAAATGTTGATGTTCATAGGAACCGGGGTGTCCTTGTACACCAATCACTGAAAGCAAGCATACAAGTGCAGCAAGCAGTTAAGAAGGCAAATGCTATGTTGGCCTTCATTACAAGAGGACTTGAGTACAGCAGCAAGGATGTCTTCCTGCAGCTCTACAGGGCCTTGGTGAGACCACACCTGTAGTAGTGTGTGCAGTTTTGATCTCCTTACTTAAGAAAGGATAACTTGCCATAGAGGGAGTGCAGCGAAGGTTCACCAGACTGATTTCTGGAATGGCAAGATTGTCGTATGAGGAGAGCCGACTA
The DNA here is from genome assembly GCF_017639515.1 of Carcharodon carcharias. NCBI lineage: Eukaryota > Metazoa > Chordata > Chondrichthyes > Lamniformes > Lamnidae > Carcharodon > Carcharodon carcharias. The sequence continues at coordinate 113,053,432 of NC_054486.1, forward strand.
GGCCTGTATTCACTGGAGTTTAGAAGAATGAGAGGAGATTTCATTAAAACGTATAAAATTCTGACAGGGATGGACAGACTGGATACAGGGATGATGTTTCCTCTGGCTGGAGGTCTAGAACAAGGGGTCTCAGGATACGAGATAGGCCATTTAGGACTGAGATGAGGAGAAGCTTCTTCACTCAGAGGGTGGTGAACCTGTGGAATTCTCTACCACAGAGGCTGTGGAGGCTAAGTCACTGAATATATCTAAGAAGGAAATAGATAGATTTCTGGACTCCAAAGGCATCAAGGGGTATGGAGAGAGAGCAGCGATAAGGCGTTGAGATAGAGGATCAGCGATGATCACTTCAAATGGCTCGAAGGGCCAAATGACCCACTCCTGCTCCTAGTTTTTATGTTTTTCTGTAATGTAGGAAATATGACAGCCAATTTTCAGAAAACAAGATCCCACAAACAGCAATGACAAAGTATTCACAGTACAGTGGCCTCTTCCCCCTTCTCTTCGTTTCAGCCCATCAACGTTCTAACGACTCTGGGAAAAATCATTTCTCCTCAATTTTCCAATGGATTTATTAATGACCATCTTATGTTCATGGCCCTAGTTCTGGACTCTCCCACACGTGAAAACATTTTCTCTACACCTACCCTATCAAATCCTTTCATAAGCTTAAAAACTTCTAACACGGCACCTCTCAGTCTTCTCTTTTCTATAGAAAAGAGCCCCAGTCTGTTCAATCTTTCTTGATAGTTATAACTTTTGAGTTCTGGTATCTTCTTTGTACCTTGTCCAATGCCTCTATACCCTTTTCATAATATGGAGACCAGATCTATCCACAGTACTCCCAGATAAACCCGGGTGCTATAAAAGTTTAACAGAACTTTTCTGTTTTTTGATTCTACAGCCCTAGAAGTGAACCCCAATGTTTTCACAGAATTGTTATGGTGTTGAAGGAGGCCATTCAGTTCATCATGCCTGCACCAGTTTTGAGCCTTTTCCCAATAACACTTAAATAATCATCTAATGCCCTCTTGAATGCCTCAATTGAACAAACCTCCAACACACTTCCAGGCAGTGCATTCCAAACCCAAACTACTCACTGTGTGAGAAAGCTTTTTCTTACCATTCAGCAGAAAGAAAGAAACAGATAAAGAGTGAGAGAATAGAAAGGACAATAGGAGTGAGAGAGGCAAGAAGCAAAGACAAACTGAAGAGTGAGCAGTCAGTCGGGGCAGGAAGTTATTCACCATAGTGGGGGTTCTAGTTGGGACACTGGGAGGAGTTCTAGTCAGGTCAGTGGGGGGGATGGCTGTCCAGTCTGATCAGTGCAGGGTGAAAGGTAGTCTGGTCTGATCAGTGGGGAAAGGTTAAGTCATGTAATTATGGGGGGAGGTGGGGGGGTCAAGTCGGATCAGTGGTGGGGAGGAGTTCTACTCAGATCTGTGTGGAGAGAGCGAGTCTAGTTCGATGATTATGGGGGGGAGGGGGTCAGGTCGATCAGTGCAGGGGGAGGGGGGTCTAGTGTGATCAGTGCAGGGGGAGGGGGTCTAGTGTGATCAGTGCAGGGGGAGGGGGTCTAGTGTGATTAGTGCAGAGGGAGGGTGTCTAGTGTGATCAGTGCAGGGGGAGGGGGGTCTAGTGTGATCAGTGCAGAGGGAGGGTGTCTAGTGTGATCAGTGCAGGGGGAGGGGGTCTAGTGTGATCAGTGCAGAGGGAGGGTGTCTAGTGTGATCAGTGCAGAGGGAGGGTGTCTAGTCTGATCAGTGCAGGGGGAAGGGGTCTAGTCTGATCAGTGCAGGGGGAAGGGGTCTAGTGTGATCAGTGCAGGGGAAGGGATCAAGTTAGATCAGAGCAGGGAAGGGGCCTAGACAGATCAGTGCAGGGGAGTGGGTCAAGTCGGATCAGTGTGGGCCGAGGGGGTCTAGTCAGATCAGTGTAGGGGTAGGAGGTCTAGTTCGATCAGATTGAGTGGAGGGGGCGTAGTCTGATCAGTGGGGTAAATATCTAGTCGGATAATTATGGGGGGAGGGGGGTCAAGTCGGATCAGTGTGCGGGAGGAGTTCTAGTCACATCTGTGTGGAGAGAGTGAGTCTAGTTCGTTAATTATGGGGTGAGGGAATCTAGTCAGACTGGTGCCAGGGGAGGGAGTCTGGTCTGATCAGTGCAGGGGGTATGGTTGGATTATTATGGGGGGAAGTGATCTGGACAGATCAGTGCGGGGGAGGGGGTCAGGTCGGATCAGTGCAGGAGAAGGGGGTCTAGTCGGATCAGTGCAGGAGAAGGGGTGCTAGTCAGATCAGTGCTGGGGAAGCAGGTCTAGTCTGATCAGTAGGGGGGAAGTGGGTCAAGTTCGATCAGTGAGGCGGGAGGAGGGTCATAGAGTCATAGAGGTCTACAGAACAAAAAAAGGCCCTTCGGCCCATCGAGTCTGCACAGGTCAAACATGTACCTAACTATTCTAATCCCATTTTCCAGCACTGGGCCCATAGCCCTGTATGCCATGGCATCGCAAGTGCACATCCAAATACTTCTTAAATGTTATGAGGGTTTCTGCCTCTATCACCCTTTCAGGTAGTGAGTTCCAGATTCACACCACCCACTGGGTGAAAAAATTCTTCCTCACATCCCCTCTAAACCTCCTGCCCCTTACCTTAAATCTATGCCCCCTGGTTATTGATCCTTCCTTCAAGGGGAAAAATTCCTTTCTGTCTACCCTATCTATGTCCCTCATAACTTTATACATCTCAATCATGTCCCCCTCAATCTCCTCTGCTCCAGGGAAAATAATCCCAGTCTATCCAATCTCTCCTCATAACTAAAATTCTCCAGCCCAGGCAACACCCTGGTAAATCTCCTCTGCACTCTCTCTAGTGCAATCACATCCTTCCTATAATGCAGATTCCAGAACTGCACACAGTACTCTAGCTGTGGCCTAACCAGCATTTTATACAGTTCCAGCATAACCTCCCTGCTCTTATATTCTATGCCTCGGCCTATGCAAGCATCCCATATGCCTTCTTAACCACCTTATCTACCTGTCCCACTACCTTAAGGGACCGGTGGACATGCACACTCTGATCCTTGGTATTTCCCAGGGTCCTACTATTCATCGTATATTCCCGTGCCTTGTTTGTCCTGCCCAAGTGCATCACCTCACAATTATCCGGATTAAATTGCATTTGCCACTGATCAGCCCATCTGACCAGCCCATCTATATCCTCCTGTAATCTAAGGCTATCCTCTTCACTATTTACCACCCCACCAATTATTGTGTTATCCGCAAACTTACTGATCAACCCTCCTACTTTCAAGTCTAAATTGTTTTTATATACCACAAACAGCAAGGGACCCAACGCCGATCCCTGTGGAACCCCACTGGACACAGGCAACCAGTCACAAAAACACTTCTCGACCATCGCTCTCTGCTTCCTGCCACTCAGCCAACTTTGGGTCCAATTTGCCAAATTACCTTGGATCCCAAGGTCTCTAAACTTAGTTATCAGTCTCCCATGTGGGGCTTTATCAAAAGCCTTGCTGAAGTCCAAGTAGACTACATCAAATGCATTGCCCTCGTCTACACACCTGGTCACTTCTTTGAAAAATTCAATCAAATTGGTCAGACATGATCTCCCCTTAACAAAACCATGCTGACTGTCCTTGATTAACCCCTGCCTCAGCTCAGATGAATAGGCGGCTTAAGAGTTGGTGCAGGAGGGTAGGTTTTAGATTCCTGGATCACTGGGACCATTTCTGGGGAAGGTGGGACCTGTACAAGCGGGACGGTCTACATCTGAACCAGAGCAGGACTAACATCCTTGCGGGCGGGTTTGCTAGTGCTGTTAGGAGGAGTTTAAACTAATTTAGCAGGGGGAGGGAACGCAGAATGTTAGCAGAATAGGGATAAGTCATAATACAGTAAAACAATCAAGTCAGAGGGAGTACAGCGGCATTAAGTTTCAAGGAAGTAAAGCAAGGCTGGATGGCCTCTACTTTAATACCAGGAGTGTTACAGGTAAAACGGATGAGTTAAGGGTGAGGATTGACACGTGGAATTGTGATATAGTAGCCATCACTGAGATGTGGTTGAGGGAGGGGCAGGATTGGCAGCTCAACATTCTGGGATATAGAATCTTCAGGTGAGACAGGGGAGGGGGTAAAAGAGGAGGAGGCATTGCATTATTAGTTAAGGAGTCAGTTACTGCAGTAAGGAGAGATTATATCTTGGAGCGGGCATCGAATGAAGCTTTGTGGGTAGAGCTTAGGAATAAAAAAGGGGCAGCCACATTGTTAGGTGTTTATTATAGACCCCCAGGTAGTCAGCAGGAAATTGAGGAGCAAATATGTACACAATTTGTGGAGGTGTGTAAAAACAATAACAATCAGGTAATTATATTAGGTGATTTCAACTTTCCCAACATTAATTGGGATAGACATAGTGTTAAGGGCTTGGATGGAGTGGATTTATTAAAATGTGTACAGCAGAATTTTTTAGGTCAATATGTAGAGGGTCCAACAAGGGACAGCGCAGTGCTGGACCTAATTCTGGGGAATGAAGCCGGACAGGTGGTGGTGGGAGAGCATTTTAGTGATAGCGACCACAACATGGTACAATTTAAGCTTGTTATGGACAAAGAAATAGACAAGTTGCAAAAAAAGTTTTGGATTGGGGAGAGTGGATTTTAGTAAAATAAGGCAGGATAGGCCAAGGTAGACTGGGAACAGTTACTTGTGGGGAAATCTACAGAGGAGCAGTAGAGGGCGTTCAAAAAGGAAATGGGATCAGTACAGACTTAATATGTTCCCTCTAGGGTGATAGGAAGGAGTAACAAGCCTAAAGAACCATGGATGACCAGAGATATTCAGGATACGATGAGATGGAAAAGAAAGGCTTTAGTAGGTACAAGGGAAGCAAATCAGTGGAGGCATTAGTGGAGTACAGAAAGTGCAGGGTGGAACTTAAGAAAGCAATTAGGAGAGCAAAGAGGGGATATGAGAAAGCTCTGGCTAGTAAAAGTAAGGAAAATCCCAAGGTATTCTATAAGTATATCAATGGGAAGAGGATAACCAGGGAAAGAGTAGGGCCCATTAGGGACCAAGGGTGGAGCCAGAGGACATCGTTAGAGTGTTGAATACTTCACATCCATCTTCACCCAAGAGAATGAGGATGAAGGTATGGAACTCGGGGAGAGAGACTGTGAGGTTCTTGAACAAATTGATATAGGGACTGACAAGGGATTGGAGGTGTTGGCAGGTTTAAAAGTGGACAAATTTCCAGATCCAGATGATTTGTGTCCCAGACTGCTGAGGTAAGGGAGGAGATCGCAGGGGCTCTGACCCAAATTTTTAATTCCTCTCTGGCCACGGGGGAGGTGCCAGAGGACTGGAGAACAGCTAATTTGGTTCCGCTATTTAAGAAGGGTTGTAAAGATAAGCCAGGGAACTACAGGCCAGTGAGCCTCACGTCAGTGGTAGGGAAACTATTGGACAAAACTCTGAAGGAGAGAATCTATCTCCACTTGGAAAGGCAAGGTTTGGTCATGGATAGTCAGCATGGCTTTGTCAGAGGGAGGTCATGCCTAACAAATGTGATTGAATGTTTTGAGGGGGTGACCAGGTGTGTAGATGAGGGTAGTGCAGTTGATGTAGTTTATATGGATTTCAGCAAAGCCTTTGACAAGGTCCCACCTGGGAGACTTAAAAAGAAGGCAAATGCACATGGGATACAGGGTAATTTGATAAGGTGGATTCAAAATTGGCTTTGCTGTAGGAGACAAAGGGTGACGACAGAAGGATGCTTTAGTGACTGAAGCCAGTGTCCAGTGGCATACCACAGGGATCTGTACTGGGTCTCCTATTATTTTTCATTGATATAAACAACATAGATGACTAGGTGGGGGGTAGGATTAGTAAGTTTGCAGATGACACAAAGATTGGCCAGACGGTTAACAGTGAGGTTGAGTGTCTGGGCTGTAGGAAGTCAAATGGGCAGATAAGTGGCAGATGGAATTTAACCCTGAAAAGTGTGAGGTGATACACTTTGGAAGGAGTAATTTGACAAGGAAGTATTCAATGAACGGCATGACTCTAGGAAGTTCTGAGGAACAAAGGGACCTTGGTGTGTGTATCCATAGATCTCTGAAGACGGAGGGGCATGTTAGTGGGGTGGTGAAAAAGGCATATGGGACACTTGCCTTTATCAATCGAGGCATAGATTACAAAAGTAGGGAGGTCATGTTGGAGTTGTATAGAACCTTGGTGAGACCACAGCTGGAGTACTATGTGCAGTTCTGGTCGCCAAATTATAGGAAGGATGTGATTGCACTGGAGGGGGTGCAGAGGAGATTCAGCAGGATGTTGTCTGGGATAAGAAATTTAAGTTATGAAGAGAGGTTGGATAGACTTGGATTGTTTTCGTGGGAGCAGAGAAGACTGAGGGGCGACCTGATCGAGGTGTACAAGATTATGCGGGGCATGGACAGGGTGGATAGGGAGCAGCTGTTCCCCTTAGTTGAAGGGTCAGTCACGAGGGGGCATAAGTTCAAGGTGAGGGGCAGGAGGTTTAGTGGGGATGTGAGGAAAAACCTTTTTACCCAGAGGGTGGTGACAGTCTGGAATGCGCTGCCTGGGAGGGTGGTGGAGGCGGGTTGCCTCACATCCTTTAAAAAGTATCTGTTATTTAAAAATAACATTCAAGGCTATGGGCCAAGTGCTAGTAAATGGGATTAGGTAGGTAGGTCAGGTGTTTCTCAAGTGTCGGTGTAGACTCAGTGGGCCGAAGGGCCTCTTCTGCACTGTGTGATTCTGTGATTCTCTCCGAGTGTAGATTAATTCTGTCCCTCAGAATTGCTTCCAATAGTTTCCCCACCACTGAGGTTAGACTGATTGGCCTGTAGTTCCCTGGTTTATCCCTTCCTCCCTTCTCAAATAATGGTACCACGCTGGCTATCCTCCAGTCCTCTGGCACCTCTCCTGTGACCAGAGAGCTGTTGAAAATTGCCAGTGACCCTGCAATCTCCTCCTTTGCCTCACTCAACAGCCTGGGATACATTTCATCCGGGCCTGGAGATTTACCTACTTTTAAGCCTGCCAGGCCATTTAAAACCTCCTCCCTTTCTACACTAATTTCTTTAATTACATCACAGTCCTTCTGCCTGATTTCCATACCCACATCATCCATCTTACTTGTGAACACCGACACAAAGTATTCATTTAGAACCCTACCTACGTCTTCCAGCTCCACACACAAATTAGCACTATGGTCCTTAATGAACCCTACTCTTTCCCTAGTTATCCTCTTACATTTAATGTACTTGTAAAATAACTTAGGATTTTCCTTTATTTTACCTGCCAATGTTTTTTCATGCCCCCTTTTTGCTCTCCTAATTTCCTTTTTAAGATTCCCCTACACATTCTATACTCCTCCAGGGCTTCCGCTGTTTTGAGCCCTCAGTATCTGCCATAAGCCTCCCTTTTCCTCTTATCCAATCCTGTACATCCCGCGACAACCAGGGTTCCCTGGATTTTTTGGTCCCACCCTTTATCTTTACTGGAATATGATGGCCCTGTACTCTCCCTATTTCCTTCTTGAATGAGTCCCACTGCTCTGAAGCAGATTTACCTAAAAGTAGCTGTTCCTAGTCCACTCTGGCCAAATCATATTTTATCTTATTAAAATCAGCCTTCCCCCAATTTAGAACTCTGATTTCTGGCCCATCCTTGTCCTTTTCCATTACAACCTTGAATCTAATGGAGTTATGATCACTATCTGCAAAATGCTCCCCCACTGATACCTCTACCACTTGCCTGGCTTCATTCCCTAAAATTAAATCCAGGACCACCCCCTCTCTTGTAGGACATTCTAAGTACTGGCTTAAAAAGCTCTCCTGGATGCATTTTAAGAATTCCACTCCCTCTAAACCTATCACATTATGACTAACTCAGTTAATGTTGGGGAAGTTGAAATCCCCCACTATTACTACACCATTATTTTTACACTTCTCTGAAATTTGCATACATATCTGTTCTTCAATTTCTCTCTGTCTGTTTGGGGGCCTAAATTGAACAGTGCAGGGGAGGGGAATCTAGTTGGATCAGTCCGGGAGAGGAGGTCTAAATCAAACAGTGCAGGGGGAGGGGGTCTTGTCCGATCAGTCCAGAGGAGAGGGTCTAGTCTGATCAATGCGGAGGGAGTGAGTCTAGTTGGATCAGTGTGGGGGGAGCAGATCTAGTCTGATCAGTCCAGCGGAGGGGTCTAGTCCGATCAATGCGGAGTGGGTCTAATTGGATCAATGCGGAGGGAGAGGGTCTAGTCGGATCAGTGCAGTGGGAGCAGATCTAGTCTGATCAGTCCAGCGGAGGGGGTTTAGTCCAATCAATGCGGAGGGAGTGGGTCTAGTCCGGTCAATGCGGAGGGAGTGGGTCTAGTTCGATCAATGCAGAGGGAGTGGCTCTAGTCGGATCAATGCGGAGAGAGTAGGTCTAGTCGGATCAATGCGGAGAGAGTAGGTCTAGTCGGATCAATGCGGAGAGAGTAGGTCTAGTCGGATCAATGCGGAGAGAGTAGGTCTAGTCGGATCAATGCGGAGAGAGTAGGTCTAGTCGGATCAATGCGGAGAGAGTAGGTCTAGTCGGATCAGTGCGGAGAGAGTAGGTCTAGTCGGATCACTGTGGAGAGAGTAGGTCTAGTCGGATCAATGCGGAGAGAGTAGGTCTAGTCGGATCAATGCGGAGAGAGTAGGTCTAGTCGGATCAGTGCGGTGGGAGCGGATCTAGTCTGATCAGCCCAGCAGAGGGGGTCTAGTCCGGTCAATGCGGAGGGAGTGGGTCTAGTTCGATCAATGCAGAGAGAGTAGGTCTAGTCGGATCAATGCGGAGAGAGTAGGTCTAGTCGGATCAATGCGGAGAGAGTAGGTCTAGTCGGATCAATGCGGAGAGAGTAGGTCTAGTCGGATCAATGTGGAGAGAGTAGGTCTAGTCGGATCAATGCGGAGAGAGTAGGTCTAGTCGGATCAATGCGGAGAGAGTAGGTCTAGTCGGATCAGTGCGGTGGGAGCGGATCTAGTCTGATCAGCCCAGCAGAGGGGGTCTAGTCCGGTCAATGCGGAGGGAGTGGGTCTAGTTCGATCAATGCAGAGGGAGTGGGTCTAGTCGGATCAATGCAGAGAGAGTAGGTCTAGTCGGATCAACGCAGAGGGATTGGGTCTAGTCCGATCAATGCAGAGGGAGTGGGTCTAGTCCGGTCAATGCGGCGGGAGTGGGTCTAGTTCAATCAATGCAGAGGGACTGGCTCTAGTCGGATCAATGCGGAGAGAGTAGGTTTAGTCGGATCAGTGCGGTGGGAGCAGATCTAGTCTAATCAGCCCAGCGGAGGGGTTCTAGTCCAATCAATGCGGAGGGAGTGGGTGTCGTCGTATCAATGCGGAGAGAGTAGGTTTAGTCGGATCAGTGCGGTGGGAGCGGATCTAGTCTGATCAGCCCAGCGGAGGGGTTCTAGTCCAATCAATGCGGAGGGAGTGGGTCTCGTCGTCTCAATGCGGAGAGAGTAGGTTTAGTCGGATCAGTGCGGTGGGAGCGGATCTAGTCTGATCAGCCCAGCGGAGGGGTTCTAGTCCAATCAATGCGGAGGGAGTGGGTCTAGTCGGATCAGTGCGGTGGGAGTGGAGCTAGTCCGATCAATATGGAGAGAGTGGGTCCAGTCCGATCAACGTGGAGAGAGTGGGTCCAGTCCGATCAAAGCGGAGACAGTGAGTCTAGTCGGATCAATGCGGAGGGAGAGCGTCTAGTCCAAACAATGCGGGGGTAGGGGGTCTTGTCCGATCAGTGTGAGGGAAGGCGATCTAGTTTGATCAGTGAGGGGGAAGGGGGTCTAGTCGGATCAATGCGGAGGGAGAGCGTCTAGTCCAATCAAAGCGGAGGGAGGGGGTCTTGTCCGATCAGTGTGAGGGAAGGCGATCTAGTTTGATCAGTGAGGGGGAAGGGGGTCTAGTCGGATCAGTGCGGAAGGAGGGGGTCTAGTTCGATCAGTGAGGGGGAAGGGGTGTCTGTAAATACAGACCGGGGATTGGAGTGAGGGTCGGAGCTGAGCAGCGCCTATAAATACAGACCGGGGACTGGAGTGAGGAGCGGAGCTGAGCAACGCCTATAAATACAGACCGGGGATTGGAGTGAGGAACAGATCTGAGCAGCGCCTATAAATACAGACCGGGGATTGGAGTGAGGAACAGATCTGAGCAGCGCCTATAAATACAGACCGGGGATTGGAGTGAGGGGTGGAGCTGAGCAACGCCTATAAATACAGACCGGAGATTGGAGTGAGGGGCGGAGCGGAGCAGCGCCTATAAATACAGACCGGGGATTGGAGTGAGGAGCGGAGCGGAGCAGCGCCTATAAATACAGACCGGAGATTGGAGTGAGGAGCGGAGCGGAGCAGCGCCTATAAATACAGACCGGGGACTGGAGTGAGGGTCGGAGCTGAGCAGCGCCTATAAATACAGACCGGGGATTGGAATGAGGGGCAGAGCTAAGGAACGCCTATAAATACAGACCGGGGATTGGAGTGAGGAACAGATCTGAGCAGCGCCTATAAATACAGACCGGGGATTGGAGTGAGGGGTGGAGCTGAGCAGCGCCTATAAATACAGACCGGGGACTGGAGTGAGGGGCGGAGCGGAGCAGCGCCTATAAATACAGACCGGGGATTGGAGTGAGGAGCGGAGCGGAGCAGCGCCTATAAATACAGACCGGAGATTGGAGTGAGGAGCGGAGCGGAGCAGCGCCTATAAATACAGACCGGGGACTGGAGTGAGGGTCGGAGCTGAGCAGCGCCTATAAATACAGACCGGGGATTGGAATGAGGGGCAGAGCTAAGGAACGCCTATAAATACAGACCGGGGATTGGAGTGAGGGGCGGAGCTGAGCAGCGCCTATAAATACAGACCGGGGATTGGAGTGAGGAGCGGAGCTGAGCAGCGCCTATAAATACAGACCGGGGATTGGAGTGAGGGGCGGAGCTGAACAGTGCCTATAAATACAGACCGGGGATTGGAGTGAGGAGCGGAGCTGAGCAGCGCCTATAAATACAGACCGGGGACTGGAGTGAGGGTCGGAGCTGAGCAGCGCCTATAAATACAGACCGGGGATTGGAGTGAGGAACAGATCTGAGCAGCGCCTATAAATACAGACCGGGGATTGGAGTGAGGAGCGGAGCTGAGCAGCGCCTATAAATACAGACCGGGGATTGGAGTGAGGAACAGATCTGAGCAGCGCCTATAAATACAGACCGGGGATTGGAGTGAGGGGCGGAGCTGAACAGTGCCTATAAATACAGACCGGGGATTGGAGTGAGGGGCGGAGCTGAACAGTGCCTATAAATACAGACCGGGGATTGGAGTGAGGAGCGGAGCTGAGCAGCGCCTATAAATACAGACCGGGGATTGGAGTGAGGGGCGGAGCTGAACAGTGCCTATAAATACAGACCGGGGATTGGAGTGAGGAGCGGAGCTGAGCAGCGCCTATAAATACAGACCGGGGACTGGAGTGAGGGTCGGAGCGGAGCAGCGCCTATAAATACAGACCGGGGATTAGAGTGAGGGGCGGAGCTGAGCAACGCCTATAAATACAGACCGGGGACTGGAGTGAGGGTCGGAGCTGAGCAGCGCCTATAAATACAGACTGGGGATTGGAGTGAGGGGTGGAGCTGAGCAGCGCCTATAAATACAGACCGGGGACTGGAGTGAGGGTCGGAGCTGAGCAGCGCCTATAAATACAGACCGGGGATTGGAGTGAGGGGTGGAGCTGAGCAGTGCCTATAAATACAGACCGGGGACTGGAGTGAGGGGTGGAGCTGAGCAACGCCTATAAATACAGACCGGGGACTGGAGTGAGGGTCGGAGCTGAGCAGCGCCTATAAATACAGACCGGGGATTGGAGTGAGGGGTGGAGCTGAGCAGTGCCTATAAATACAGACCGGGGACTGGAGTGAGGGGTGGAGCTGAGCAACGCCTATAAATACAGACCGGGGATTAGAGTGAGGGTCGGAGCTGAGCAGCGCCTATAAATGCAGACCGGGGATTGGAGTGAGGAGCGGAGCGGAGCAGCGCCTATAAATACAGACCGGAGATTGGAGCGAGGGGCGGAGCGGACCTGAGGGAGACGGTCAGGAGCTGAGTAACGCACTGTTCCAGCTGTTTCAGCTGCTGTGGGGTTGCAGTCCGGGAAAAAGAGAAAGAAGTAACTGTGACATCACAGGAAGTAAGTAAGTTGATTGGCCGGTAAGCGCTGAGTCTAAGGGACAGTGTGTGAGAAATCAGCTTAGGACAGGTGAGTTCAGGTAGACCTATAAATAAGAAGAACCGAAAGTTTAAAATAATAAACCAGAATTTGAAAATTTTAAAATTAAAATAAAACAATAAGGATAAAAGAAGCAATAAAAATTAAGTAATTTAAACAAATATCCAAAACTGATACCTTGTAGTTAAGAAGCCTGTAACCGATAGCTGTCAGTGGTACTAACATTCAATAAACACAGTAAATTGTAGCATACGTAGGAATAAAGTAATTAAATTAACTAAATAAGTTAGAATGGTGGCACAGGTGTTATGTTGCAGCTGTGAGATGTGGGAGCTTTTGGACATGAGGCGATCCAGGACAACCACGTCTGCAGGAAGTGTAAGCAGCTTCGGCGATTTCGCTTCAGGATTATTGATCTGGAAGCTGAAATGCAGACACTGCGCAACATATGGGAAGGGGAGAAATACCTGGATACTTTGTTCCAGAAGACAGTCACACCTCTTAGAAGAGGGTCATCTGTTTTGGTCAGCAGTGAGGGACAGGAGGATGTGACTCAGTGAGGCAGGCAATGGAACGAGCAGACAGTAGTGGAGGAGCCTCAGACTTTGCAATTGTCAAACAGGTTTCAGGTGTTCACAACCTGTGTGGATGAAAACGAGGTCTGCAAGGTGGATGAGCTGACTGTGGTACAGGAAGCTGTTCAAGCCGGGGAGCAAAAAGAAACGTAGTGGTTGTAGGGGACAGTATAGTGAAGGGGATTGACACTGTTCTCCGCAGCAAAGCGTGAGAGTCCAGACGGCTGTGTTGCCTGCCCAGCGCCAGGGTTCGGGACATCTGCTCAGGCTGGACAGGAACTTGCAGTGGGAGGGGGAAGATCCAGTTGTCGTGATCCATGTAGGTGCCAATGACATTGGTGGAACTAGGAAAGAGGTTCTGCAAAGTCAGTATGAGGAGCTAGGTACCAAATTAAGAAGCAGAACCTCAAAGGTAATAATCTCTGGATTATTACCTGAGCTACGCGCAAATTGACATAGGGCAAATAAGTTTAGTGCGATGAATGCATGGCTCAAAGGCTGGTGTGGGAGAAGTGGGTTCCGGTTTGTGGGGCACTAGCACTAGTTCTGGGGAAAGTGGGGGCTGTACCGTTGGGGCAGTCTACACCTGAACTGTGCTGGGGCGAGTGTCGTCGCAAATCGCACAACTAGGGAAGTAGAGAGGGCTTTAAACTAAACAAGAAGGGTGAGGGATCAAGCTTGGGTAGCAATTCAAGGTGTAGAGTCAAGACAGGAGAGTAAAAGGGTCAGAGAATGGCCGGAAGGGACAGAGAGAAAAAAACTAAGGATACATCAAAATCAAGACTAGATGTTACAAAGGTAACAAAAAGACAAAACTGAAGGCTCTCTATCTGAATACATGTAGCATTCATAACAAAGTAAATGAATGGATGGTCCACATTGAAGCAAATAGATATGATCTGATAGCAATTACAGAGACCTGGCTACAGGACGATAACGTTTGGGTTCTTAATATTGAAGGGTATGTGACATTCAAGAAGAATAGGAAGCTAGGTAAAGGTGGAGGGGTAGCTCTGTTAATCAAAGAGGGTATTGGTGCAATAGTTAGAGATGGTCTTGGTTCAGGAGATCAGGATGTAGAATTGGGTGTAGATGAGGAATAGTAGGAGAAAAAAGTAATTAGTGGGAGTGGTCTACAAGCCCCCTAACAGTAGCCACAGTGTAGGACAAAGTATTCAAGAGAAAATAGTGTGTGCTTGTGATAAAGGGACAGCAATAATCATGGGTGATTTTAATCTACACATAAACTGCAAAAATCAGATTGGCAGTAGTAGCCTGGCTGAGGAGTTCTTAGAATGCTTTCATGATAGTTCCTTAGAGCAGCATGTTCTGGAACCAGCCAGACAGCTGGTTATATTAGACTTGGTGCTGTGTAACATGACAGGATTAATTAATGATTTCAGAGCAAAGGCACCCCTAGGTTGCAGCGACCACAACATGATTGAGTTTTACATCTAGCTTGAAAGGGAGAAGAGTGAGTCTAAGACAAGTATCTTAAACTTAAATAAGGTCAACTATGTGAGGATGAAAGCTGAGCTAGCAGAAATGAACTAGGAAACTAGGCTAAAGGATAGATTAAGAGAAGCAGTGGCAAACATTTAAGGGGATATTTCAGAGTATTCAGAAGTACATTCCTATTATAAAGAAAAAACTCTAAGGGGAAGACCCACATCTGTGGTTAACTGAAGAAGTTAAGGAAAGCATCACATTTAAGGAAAAAGCATAGAACTCCACAAAGGTGAGTAGCAGGACAGATGGTTGGACGGAATATAAAGAATGGCAGAGAATGACTGAAAAGTCAATCAGGAGAAAGAAATTAGGGTTTGAGAGCAAGTAAGGTGAGTGTTGGTTCTTTAGAGAGAGTGACAGTGGGGAGTTAATAGTAGGTAATAAGGAAATGGCAGAAGAAATGAACAAATATTTTGCTTCTGTGTTCACTATAGAGGATACAAAAAACATTCTAGTAATAGCTGCAAATCAGGAGGTGAAAGGGAGAAAGGAACTTAGTGAAATTGAAATCACTAGGGAAATGGTACTGAGCAACTTGATGGAGCTGCGGCTGACAAATCTCCGAGTCCCGATGGATTACATCCTAGGGTCTTAAAAGAGGTAGCTAATGAGGTAGATGTGTTGGTGTTAATTTTCCAAAATTCACTAGATTCTGGAAAGGTTCCATCAGACTGGAAAGTAGCAAATATAACTCCTCTATTCAAGAAGGGAGGGATGCAGAAAAGAGGAAACTATAGGCCAGTTAACTTGACGTCTGTCGTGGGGAAGTTGTTAGAATCGATCATTAAGGAGATTATAGTTGAGCACTTAGAAGAGTTCAAGGCAATTGGAAAGAGTCAGCACGTTTTTGTGAAAGGAAAACATGTTTAACCAATTTATTAGAGTTTTTTGAGGGAGTAACAGGCACAGTGGATAAAGGGGAGCCTGTAGACATACTATGCTTGGATTTCCAGAAGGCATTTGGTGCCACGTCAAAGATTATTACGGAAAATAAAAACGCATGGTGTAGGGAGTAACATATTAGCCTGGATAGAAGATTGGCTGGCTGGCAGAAAGCAGAGAGTATGCATAAATGGGTCTTTTTCTGATTGGCAGGATGTGACGAGTGGAGTCCCACAGGGGTCTGTGCTGGGGCCTCAGCTTTTTACGATTTACATCAATGACTTAGATGAGGGGAGTGAAGACATGGTAGTGAAATTTGCAGATGACACAAAGATAGGTAGGAAAGTATGTTGTGAAGAGGGCATAGGAGGTTGTAGATGGATATAAATAGGTTGAGTGAGTGGGCAAAGATCTGGCAAATGGAGTTTAATGTGGGAAAATGTGAAGTTGTTCACTTTGGCAGGAAGAACAAAAAAGCAGAGTATTACTTAAATGGAGAACGGCTGCAGAATTCTGAGGTGCAGAGGGATCTAGGTGTTCTAGTACATGAGTCACAAGAAGTTAGTATGCGGGTACAGCAAGTAATTAAGAAGACTAATGGAATGCTATCCTTTATCATGAACGGGATTGAACATAAAAGTAAGGATGTTCTGCTTCAGTTATACAGGGCATTGGTGAGACCGTACCTTAAACACTGTGTGCAGTTTTAGTCTCCTTATTTAAGGGAGGATGTAAATGCGTTGGAGGTGGTTCATAGGAGGTTTACTAGATTGATATCTGGAATGAGTGGGTTGTCTTACAAGGAAAGTTTGGACAGACTGGGCTTGTTTCCACTGGAGTTTAGAAGAGTGAGGGGTGATTTGATTGAAGTATATAAGATCCTGCATGGCCTTGACAAGGTGGATGTGGAAAGGATGTTTCGTTTTGTGGGTGAGTCCAGAACTAGGGGGGACTGTTTTAAAATTAGGGGTCGCCCTTTTAGGACAGAGATGAGGAGAAATTATTTCTCTGAGGATTGTGCGACTTTGGAACTCTGCCTCAGAAGGTGGTGGAGGCGGGATCATTGAATATTTCTAAGGCAGAGGTAGATAGATTCTTGTTAGGCAAGGGAATCAAAGGTTATCGGGGTTAGATGGGAATGTGGAAATCAAAACAAGAAGATCAGCCATGATAAGAATTGAATGGCAGAGCAGGCTCGAGGGGCCGAATGGTCTACTCCTGCTCTTATTTCTTATGCTTTTAAGGGTAGGTGCAGTGAAGGGGGTTTAATAGGATCAGTGCAGGGGAGATGGTCTAGTCAGATCATTGTGGGGGAGGGAGTATAGTCATCGGATCAGTGTGTGGGAAGGGGTCTAGTTCGATCAGTACTGGGGAGGGGGTCCAGTTGGATCAGTGCGTGGGAGGGGATCTACTTTGATCAGTGCAGTGGGAGGGGGTCTAGTTGGATCAGTACGGGAGGAAGGGGTCTTGTCAGATCGGTGCGGGCGGAGGGAGTCTAGTCCGATCAGTGTGGGGGGGAGGGGTCTAGTCGGATTGGTGCAGGGAGGGGGTCTAGTTTGATCAGTGCGGGGGGAGGGGGGTCTAGTTCGATCCGTGCAGGAAGGGTGTCTAGTCGGATCAGAGCGGTGGAGGGGGTCGAGTTCGATCAGCGCAGTGGACGGATCTAGTCAGATCAATTTGTGGGGAAGAGGGTCCAGTCAGATCAATGTGTTGGAGGGAGGTGGTCTAGTCAGGTCAGTCGGGAGTCGAGTCGGGGGAAGAGAAGTGACTGGATCTGTGCTGGGGGTATGGTGAGGGGGTCTAGATGTTTCAGTGCTGAGAGTGAGGGTCCATTTGGAGTAGTGAGGTGGGAGGGGGTCTAGTCTAATTAGTGTGTGGGGACGGGTTCTGGTTGGGACAAGAATAATTTCTGGAATGTGTAGGTCAGGTAGGTATCACTCAACTGGAATAAAAAAACAAAATTTGATGGAAAAATTTCCAGCATCCACAGTATTTTGCTTTGGATTTAAGTTTGCTGAGTAAAGAGACATACTGTCAAAGCTTTTTGTTTTACACTCATCAGGACAGAATCGCAAGAATACCAGATCTCAAAGGAAAGAACAATTTATACTGCACCCTGTTAGTGGAGAATACCATCCGTGTTGCTACTGCATGGTAGCAGCACTAAACGGCTAGTTTCACCTGTTGTTCAAATTCCTGAGACACTTTCCCCTGCCTGGGTAATCTGAGGTAGATTCAGCACTTTTCAGGACTGAAAGTTGTGACTTTAGGCCCATTCATGGCCCTAAATGAGTTTGTGTGATATATAGCAAACAATGATCGAATCAGGGTAGCCATTATCCTGCAGGATAGCTTTGATGCCCCTATTACAGCATGGTGAGCAAATGGCTCAGGCTGTAGTTACAAGATTGCTGATAAGGCCAATCTTATAGCGCATGGAACTGTAGGAATCCCAATGAGTATATTGACCAGTGAAGGTAAGCTTGCAGTTGACATTAGTAGAGAACCAACTGGCAGATTTATCAACTAGAATATCGAGGAAAGGGAACTCGTTTGACTGCTCCATTCCAAAGGTTAATTTGAGCGCAGGATGAAGCCCATTAAGGTCTGTAAGGAAATTCTTACATGCAGCTGCAGTTTCAAATATAACAAACGTATCATCTAGGTATCAGAAATATGCAAGGGGCAAGAGGTTAGGCATCATTCCATCATAGTTGCAGTAGCAAAAGGGTGTCATTCTCCAAAAACAGGATGCTGTCTTCAAGCCAAAAAGATTTTCTGCCTACTACACAAATAAGTAATGTGGTATATGAATTTCAGCACTGGCATGATGTCAGCTATGTAACCCATACGTCCTACAACAGGTGGATGGTATCAAAAAGCACATCCTTTCAGCTGCTCACAACTGGAAAAGTACTGACCGTGCTCAACTAACCCATGCTTGTAAAACTCAGTGTTCATGGTTAGATATGATTCCACGATTGGACAATACTTACCAAACAATCCCAATTATGCTAAGAATTACTCTAACAGTCAATTTAAGATGATCGGTCAGGCTCTCAGTGTGGTTCACTTACACATGCTAGAAGCTATATATTCACACACAACAGCCTTATCCTTTTCAAACAGAAAGAACTTGTCCACGGATTGCACCTTTCTCAGCTAAATAAAAGCTTGGGGGACGGCTATTCCCTGGTTCATTACCCATTACAATGCCTTGACCAATCATAGTTGACTTGCCAACCAATCAGCACCTTATTCTCACAGTATAAATTGAGACTTGGTATTCTTGTGATTCTGTCCTGAAGAGTGCAAGACGCAAACCTTCGACAGCATGTCTCTTTTTTTCAAGCAATACTCAAGTTCTGTACTATTAAGCTGCTTTGGATTCAGTGGTTATTTGGATGTGATTTTAGGTTTCTTTTTTCCAATTTCCTGGATACATAGTTTGGTACCTCTCAGAGTCCAGCTTCATCAGTGCCCGGACATCGAAACAGAACTGCACGTCTGTCACCGTACAGCTGGGGTAGGCTTCACTGAAACAAGAAAAAAACCTTACATCAGAAGCAGCCAACCTTTCACTGCACTATTCAATATTTCAGCATCTTCTCACTAATAACTCATGCAGCACATAGGAACTAGAGAAACAGAGCACGTGTAACAGGACAAATACTCGTCTCAGTTATAAAGTCACACAAGTACACTTACAGCAAAATTTTTAGCTCAGCGGGAGGGCATGTGCTCGAGAGTAAAGTGATGCGCATTGATGTCGGGCGAACGTCCCGATGTCAATGTGCAGTCGTGCGATATTCCATTCAGCGGGCGCGCACCGGAGCCTGCAGCGCACCCGCCGACAAATAAAAGGCCTGTTAAGGCCATTAAATGATCAATTAAGTTGAATGTTTCGCTGCCCATCCAACCTTATGGTTGGCGGGCAGGTGTAAAGGCTAAGCGGCCTTTGAACTTTTTAGGCAATCTCATCCACGGGTGGATCCTAAACCAAATAAAAATGAAATAAAACTTATAAAACTTAACTAATAACATGTCCCTGCTCATGTGACAGTCACATGAGGGGACATGTTTCATTACATTTTTATTTTCTTCATTTTTTTTATATAAAACTCTTCATCTCTCTGAGGCAGCTCTGTGCCTCAGGGAGATTATGAAGCGCGCACTCATACAAAGCTCGTGCTCACCCTGCTTGCACTCCCTCCCCAGTTGCACAGGCAACGCTGAACGCTGCGTGGGCCTTAATTGGCTCACCAGCATGAAATCACCTTTGGGCCCTGATTGCGGGCAGCAGTTGGCTTCCCGACCGCCCCTGCCAGCCCAACCGACATGGGTGAAATTCTGTCAAACTGCCCGTTCAGACCAACTGATCCCTGTTGGTGTTTATTCTGCACAAGAGCTGGTCTTCATCCTGTTTGCCTGCCCACGCTTAGAATGGGAACGACCAAACTCAGAGACAGACACAGAAACTTGGATACCCATCCTGCATTCCCATAACTCCCACCCAACGTAACAGCCAAACTCTCCTCTCCAGTAATGTCTATTCATCAATCCCTGTAGCCTTCACCTCTCCCCCACTCTCCCATTGTAATCCCCACCCACCCTCTCCAGTAGCTTTCACCTGTCCCCAAATTCCTGTAACCTCTAATCCTACTTCCCACTCTCAGCAGCCTCTGTTCAGTCCATGCTCCTGCTCAGTTTATGCTGTTGCTCCTGACCCACTGGAAGCTTCTTTACTCACTGGAAATGTTTGAGAATGAGATTTGTGTCTGTGATTTCCTTCGGGATTTGTGAGATCATCAGTGTTCTTGCGATCTGCAGAGCGGAAAGGCCACAGTTAGAATACAGTAAACTTGCCATACACATCCTGGGGAGACCCAGACCAACACTTGGTGAGAGAAAAAAAATTCTCCTCATCTGTCTTAAATGAACCCCTTATTTTTAAACAGTGACCCCTAGTTCTAGATTCTACCACAAGAGGAAACATCCTCTCCACATCCACCTTGTCAAGACCCTCAGGATCTTAAAGATTACAATCAAGTCGTCTCTTATTCTTCTAAATCCCAATGGATACAAGCTTAATTTGTCCAGCTTTCCTCATAAAACAGCCCATCCATTCCTGGTATTAGTCTTGCAGGCCTTCTCTGAACTGCTTCTAATGCATTTACATCTTTCCTTAAATAAGGAGACCAGTACTGTACACAATACTCCAGATGTGGTCTCACCAGTGCCCTGCACAACTGAAGCATAACCTCCCTATTTTTGTATCAATTCCCTCATAATAAACAATAACGTTCTATTAGCTTTCCTAATTACTTGCTGTACCTGCATATTAGCCTTTTGTGATTCATGCTCTAGGAACCCAGATCCCTCTGAATCTCAGAGCTCTGCAATCTATCACCTTTTAGATAAGCTTCTTTTTTATTCTTCCTGCCAAAATGGACAATTTCACATTTGCCCACATTATTGCCAGATCTTTGCCCACTCACTTAACCTATCTATGCTCCTTTGTAGCCTCCTTATATCCTCTTCATAGTTTACTTTCCTACCTATTTTTGTGTCTTCAGCAAATTTAGCAACCATTCATTTGGATTTAGAATGACCAGTTGGAGGTATTCAATATGCGTGATTCTACAGGCACAGTGTAGACATGTTGATGCAAAAGATGTGGGCAGGATTCTTAATCAGTAAGATAAAAGCAAAATACTGCAGATGCTGGAAATCTGAACCAAAACAGAAAATGCTGGAAAAGATCAGTGGGTCTATCAGCATAGGCTTATAGAACCATAGTAAAATTACTATGTTCTTGTTCTTAATCAGTACTTTGTCTCCATCTTCACAAAGGAGAGGGATGATGCAGGCATTCTAGTTAATGGGGAGTGTGAAATATTACATACAGTGAGCATAGTGAGAGAGGAAGTACTGAGGGGATGGACATCCCTGAAGGTGGATAAATCACAGGGCCGGATGGACAGTATCCCAGGCTGTTAAAGGAAGCCAGGAAGGAAGTAACAGATGCCATGAGGATCATTTTTCAATCCTCATTAGATATAGGGATACAGGGAAGGTACCAGAGGATTGGCAATCTGCAAACTTTGTCCCATTGTTTAGGGATAGGCCAAATAATTATAGGCTGGTCAGTCTGACTTTGGTGGTGGGCAAATTATTAGAATCAAATTTAGAATCATGAGGAGGTGGTGGTACTGTGGTATCATCACTGGGCTAGCATTCCAGAGACCCAGGATAATTCTCTGGGGACCTGGGTTTGAATCCCACCAAGGCAGATGGTGAAATTTGAATCCAATAAAAATCTGGAATTAAAACTCTAATAATGAGCATGAAACCATTGTTGTAAAAACCAAAATGGTTCACTAATGCCCTTAGGGAAGGAAATCTGCTGTCCTTACCTGGTGTGGCCTACACGTGACTCCAGACCCACAGCAATGTGGTTGACTCTTAAAAAAAAAATGCCCTCTGTACAAAGGACCAGGGATGGGCAATAAACGCTGGCCTAGCCAGTGATGCCCCCATCTAATGAATAAAAAACATTCTGAGAGGATAAATTGTCACCCAGGGAGGCATGGGGGACAGTCAGTTTTATTAAGGGAATATTGTGTCTTACTAACTTAATTGAATTTTTGAGGAAGTAACAAGGAGAATTAAATTTTTGAGTTAGTAACAAGGAGGATTGATGAGGGTGGTGGAGTGCATGTTGTCTACATGGACTTTAGTAAGGCATTTGACAAGGCAGACATGCCTGACTGATCAGAAAAGTAAAAGCCCATGGGATACAGAGGAATGTGGTGAGGTGGATCCAAAATTGACTCAGTGACAGGAAACAAAGGGTAATGATCGACGGATGCTTTAATGAGTGGAATGCAGTTTCCAGTGGCGTTCTACAGGGCTCAGTGTTGGGTCCCTTGCTGTTTGTTGTATATATTAATGATTTGGACTTAAATGTGGGAAGTATGATTGGGAAGTTTGCAGATGACACAAAAATTAGCCATGTAGTTGATAGTGAAGAGGATAACTGTGGACTCCAGAATTATATCAATGGTTTTGTTGAGTGGGTGGAAAAGTGGCAAATGGAATTCAATCCAGAAAAGTGTGAGGTAGTGCACTTTGGGACAAACAAAGCAAGGGAATACTCAATAAATGGGAGTATACATAGAGGGGTAGAGGAAATGAGACACCTCAGAGTGCAAGGCCACAAATCCCTGAAGATGGCAGGATGAGTAGATAAGGTGGCAAAGAAGGCATACAGAAGGCTTTCCTTTAGTGGATGAGGTATTGAGTACAAAAGCAGGGATGTAATCCTGGACCTGTATAAAGTGCTGGTTAGGCCACAGCTGGAGTTTTGCATACAGTTCTGGTCACCACTTACAGGAAGGACATAATTGCTCTGGAGAGAGTGCAGAGGAGATTCACAAGAATGTTACAGGGCCTGAAAATTGCAGCTATAAAGAAAGGTTGGGTAGGCTAGGGTTGTTTTGGGTTTTAGGTTGAGGCAGAAACCCTCAACTCATTTAAAAGGGACCTGGACCTGCACCTAAAATGCTGTAACCTATGGACCAGATTCTGAAAGGTAGGATGAGGTTGGGTGGCTAGATTTCTCAGTCAGCACAGACATGATGGGCTGAATGGCCTTTTCTGTGCCATAATTTTACTATGGTTCTATAAGCCAGCACTGGCACAATGGGCTGAATAGCTGCCTATGCTGTATCATTCTTTGATTTTATGAATTATTGAAGGGAGTGTCGAGGAGAGAGATCAGACTGATTCCTGTCCTTGGAGGGTAGAGCTTTGAAGGAAGATCACTGCACCTTGGAAATTCTCTGGAGGCTGAGGGGAAACGTTTAAGTTCATTCTCAGGCTATTGACATCACTGGCAAGGCCACCATTTATTGGCCACCCCCTGGCTACCTTGAGAAGGTGATGTTGAGCTGTCTTGTTGAACCATTGCAAATCCTCTGCTATTCTTTGCAGAATCAAATACTGCAGGGTGAGGGAAGGACTGGATGAAACTCTGTAATACTGGGATATAGTTCTGGAATCTCTGATGTACTTCAGGGTTGGGACGGTTGCTAGAGTAACCATTTGCAGCATTGCCAGGCTCCTGGAGGTTTTCAGATTGTACTGAAAACAGTACAGGCACTGTTGCTAATGCTTCACTCTGCATCCTCCCTCCCTCCAATAAAACAATCTGTTCAATTGCTTTTAACTCACCTTTTCATTGTCTTTGTAGTCCAGCTGCAGAGAGTGATGACCCATGCAGACAACAGTGACTATGAAGTAAAGAAGTGCAAATATACTGTGTAGCCAGAGCAGTCGATCACTGGAAGACAAGAGTAATCAGAGCATGAGGCGATGAGGAATCAGGGTGCAGGAGTGGTGAAGGTGAATGGAGGAGCTGGGCGGAGGATGGGGCAGAGGAGGGGATAGGAGGGACGGAGAGGGTGCAGGGCAAAGTGGGTGGGAAGGGGGGAGCAGGAGGAATGGAGAAATTGGAAGGCAGTCAGTCAGTGTCCCACCACCAACCAGTGTTCACTCACTCTGCAGGGACATTTGCAATGGTGGTGCGGCCAAAGTGTTGCGGGCTGTCACCTGGAATGGAGGTAAAGATTCACAAGTCAGTGACAGTTCCAAGTGCTCTTAGCCACAAACACAGCACAGAATCTACTCCACCTACAGCCAACCCTGAATATCGGTAACCTCCGGAGACACCGGTGTCATTCAGCATTTCCAACCAAAGACTAATCTCCCTGTGCTCCTCTCCTCGAGAACCCTTTCCCCCAGCCTCTGCACCCCTCCCCCAGCATGTGCTCCTCCCCCTAACTCACTGGGGTAAGTTTTGTTGAAAGTTACCCCTGCTCTAGCTCCAAACTTTTCTCGTTTCTCTCTTATCTCCCTTCATGCTCTCTTTGAGCTAAAGCTTGTCTTTGAGACTCACCTCCTGCTCCCTTGATCTTTTGTCCACTAAACCACACCATCCTCCTCCAACATCTCTCCACTGTTGTCCAGCTGGGTGGGACTCCACTTACCCGATTCCATTCTTATCTATTTAATTGTACCCAGGGTATCTTTATTATATTTGGTCATGGGATATGGCCGCCAGTGGCTAGGCCAGCATTTTTTGCCCATCTCTAATTGCCCTTGAGCAGGTGGGGGTGAGCTGCCTTCTTGAACCGCTGCAGTCCATGTGATGTACATACACCCACAGTGCTGTTAGGGAGGGAGTTCCAGGATTTTGACCCAGCGACAGTGAAAGAATGGCGATATAGTTCCGAGTCAGGATGGTGTGTGACTTGGAGGGGAACTTGCATGTGCTGGTGTTCCCATGCACCTGCTGCCCTTGCCCTTCTAGATGTTAGAGGTAGGTGGTGGAGGGATTGAATGTTTTTGATGGTGGATGGGGTGCCAATCAAAAAGGTTGCTTTGTCCTGGACGGACAAAGTGGGATGGAGGATGGGGGAGAGGAGGCGGTAGGCAGGGTGGAGAAGGTGCAGGGCAAAGGGGGTGGAAAGTGGGGAAGAAAACCCAGTGCGGGGAGGAATGGAGAAACTCGAAGGCAGATTGTCCTGGATTGGCCAGTATCAAGCTTCTTGAGTGCTGTGGGAGCTGCACTCATCCAGGCAAGTGGAGAGTATTCCATCAAGTTATTCGCTGCAGAATTCCTAGCCTCTGACCTGCTCTTGTAGCCTCAGTATTTATATGGCTGATCCTGTTCAGTTTCTGGTCAATGCTAACCTCCAGGATGTTGATAGTGGGAGATTCAGCGATGGTCATGCCATAGAATGTCAAGGGGAGATGATTGGATTCACAGTCTCAGAATACGGGGTAGACCATTTAGGACTGAGATGAGGAGAAAATTCTTCATTCAGAGGGTGCTGAACCTGCGGAATGCTCTATCACAGAGGCTGTGGAGCCAAGCCACTGAATATATTTAAGGAGGAAATAGATAGATTTCTAGACTCCAAGGGCATCAAGAGGTATGGGGAGAGGGTGGGTGTATGGCATTGAGATAGAGGATCAGCCATGATCATACCGAATGGCGGAGCAAGCTCGAGGCACCAAATGACCTACTCCTGTTTCTATTTTCTATGTTTCTCTTGTTGGAGATGTTCATTGCCTGGCACTTGTGTGGCATGAATGTTACTTGCAACTTATCAGTCCAAGCCTAAATATTTTTTACGTCTTGTTGCATATGGACATGGGCTGCTTCAGTATCTGAGGAGTTACGGATGGTGCTGAACATTGTGCAATCATCAGTGAATACTTCTGACCTTATGATAGAGGGAAGGTCATTGATGAAGCAGCTGAAGTTGTTTGGGTCTAGGATACTACCCTGAGCAACTTCGGCAACAATGTTCTGAGACTTAGGTGATTGACCTCCAACAACCACAACCATCTTCGTTTGTGCTAGTTATGACTCCAGCCAGTGGAGAGATATCCCCCCTGATTCCCTTTGACTTCAGTTTTGCTAGAACTCCTTGTTACATTCAGTCAAATGTTGCCTTGATGTCAAGGACAGTCACTCTCATCTCAACTCTTGAGTTCAGCTCTTTTGTCCATGTTTGAACCAAGGCTGTAATGAGGTCAGGAGCTGAGTGGTCCTGGCGGAACCCAAATTGAGCATCAGTGAGCAGGTTATTGCTGAGCAAGTGTAACTTGATAGCACTGTTGATGACCCCTTCCATCACTTTCCTGACGATTGAGAGTAGACTGATGGGACGGTAATTGGCTGGGTTGAATTTGTCCTGCTTTTTGTGGACAGGACATAGCTGGGCAATTTTCCACATTGGCGGGTGAATGTCAGTATTGTAACTGACTGGAACAGCTTGGCTAGGGGTATGTCTAGTTCTGGAGCACAAGTCCTCAGTACCATTGCTGGAAAGTTGTCAGTGCCCACCGTCTTTGAAGTTTCCAGTGCCTACAGCCATTTCTTGATATCACGTGGAGTGAATTGAGTTGGTTGAAGACTGATATATATATGCTGAGGACCTCAGGACTATGCCAAGATGGATCATTCACTTGGTACTTCTGGCTGAAGATAGTTACCATCATACGAACAAGGAGCAGGACTAGGCCATTCAGCCCCTCAAGCCTGCTCTGCCATTTAATATGGTCATGGATGATTTGATAGTAACCGGAAATCTGCATCCCACCTATCCCCGATAGGTTATCACTAAGCAAAGAGGTGATAGGCTATCACCCCCTTGCAAATGCTTCAGTCTTGTCTTTTGCTAATGTGATGGGCTGCCCCATTATTGAGGATGGGGATATTTGTGGAGCTTCTTCCTCTTGTTAGTTGTTTCATTGTCTGCTACCATTCACAACTGGGTGTGGCGGGATTGCAGAGCTCGGATCTGATCCATTGCTTGTGGAATCTCGTAGCTCTGTCTATTGCATTCCGCTTCTACTGTTTGTGATGCAAGTAGTCTTGTATTGTAGCTTCACCAGGTTGACACCTCATTTTAGGTATGCCTGGTGCTGCTCCTGGCATGCTCTCCGGTGCTCTTCATTGAGCTATTTGCAATGGCTTCTCTTCACTGCCTCACAGTGTTACCCCTAGTGTCACCCAAGGATTGATCCTGGCCCCCCTTCTTTTTCTCATCTATATGCATCCCCTCAGCGACATCATCTGAAAACAATGCCAATTTTCACATATGTGATGACACCCTGCTCTACCTCACCACCGCCACCTCTCAACTCCTCCAGTGTCTGTAAATTGTCAGATTGCTTATCCAAAATTCAGTACTGGATGAGTAGAAATTTACTCCAATTAAATATTGGAATACCACAGTCATTGTCTTCAGTCCCCATTCCAAACTCGGTTCCTGAGCTATTGATTCTATCCCTTTCCATGCCCAAGGCTGAACCAGAGCATTCACAATTTTCGTGTCATATTTGACCCCAAGCTGAGCTCCCAATCCCATTTCATCACCCAAACTGTCTATTTCCACCTCTGTAACATTGCCCAACTCAGTCCTTGACTCAGCTAGTCCGCTGCTGAAACCTTCATCCAATTCTTTGCAGCCTTCAGAATTGACTGCTCCAACACACTCCTGGCTGATCTCACACCTTTTATCTTCTGTAACTTCAGCTCATCCTAAACTCTGATGCCTATAGCCTAATAAATACCTCTAGCATATGCCTCAGTGTGAGATTTTGTTTGATTGTGCTCCTGCGATGCATCTTTGGGCATTTAATCTCATTACAATAACCTATCATCAGTATTAGGCAAAATGCTAGAGTCTATTATCCAGTACTTGGTTGCAGGGCACTTAGAAAACCTGAATATGATTAAGCAGAGTCAACATGGATTTATGAAAGGGAAACTGTGTTTGCAAATCTATTAGAGTTTTTTGAGAATGTAACTAGTAAGATGGATAAGTGTGGCTGTGGTATATTTGGATTTTCAAAAAGCATTCAATAAGTGCCACACATATTACACAAAATTAGGATTCATGGAATTGGGGTTAACATATTAACATTGACTGAAGATTGATTAGAATCATAGAAGGGTTACGACACAGAAAGATGCCTCGATTGACCCTGCCTCCACCATGCTCTCAGGCAGTGCATTCCACATCCTAACCACTAACTGCTTTAAAAAACTTTTCCTCATGTCACTGTTGCTTCTTTTGCCAATCACCTTAAATCGATGTCCTTTGGTGCCAACAGGAACAGTTTCTTGCCATCTATTCTGTCTAGGTACCTCATGATTTTGAACAGTTCTATCATGCTCCTCCTAATTGCATTTAAAACAGAGAGCGGGTGAGTACGTGGACTTCATTTAAAACGGAGGAGAGCATGTGGACTTCATCTAAAATGGGGAGAGGAGAGCATGTGAACTTCATTTAAAACAAAGAGTGGGTGAGTGTGTGGACTTAATTTAAAACGGAATGGGGTAAGCATGTGGACTTTACTTAAAACAGAGAGCGGAGAAACTTCATTTAAAAAGAGTGCAGGGAGCAGCTGATTGGTGAGTATTTCTAGTCTTTAGATTAAAATTCAGGTCTAAAGTTTGTATTTAGGTCTCTAGTCTTTATTTTCTCTTTCTTAAAATAGCTTGTTAAGTATAAGATCGATACTGGTGGAAAAAATTTATTTCAATAAGTGTAAAGAGCGGGGGTTCTTCAAGTGTAAAGAGCAGGGATATTAGAGTAATCAATTAATTAATTAATTAAAATACGATAGCGATGGCAGGACAAGTGATGTGTTGCTGCTGCAGCACGTGGGGCCTGCTGGGTACCAAGGTGATCCGGAGCAAACACATTTATAGCTAGAGAAACTTGGGATCCGAGTTAAAGGGCTGGAGTCCGAGCTGCAGACATTGTGCCATGTCAGGGAGTGGAAAAATTACCTGGACACTTTGCTCCAGGATGCGGTCACACTCCACAGGTTAGATAATTCGAATCTGATCTGTGATCAGGGACAGGAGGGTATGACTGCAGGTGAAGCAGGTATGGAGTCCGAGGGGGTAGTGTTCAAGGAGCCTCGGCCCCTGCAATTGTCCAACAGTTATGAGGTTCTTGCAAGCTGTGTGGACAAGAGCAGGGACTGCAGGGAGGATGAGCAAACTGACCACAGCACCATGGTACAGGGCGCCATTCAAGTGGGAGGAGGAAATAGGAACATAGTAGTGGTAGGGGACAGTATAATTAGGGGGATAGATACTTTTCTCTGCAGCCGTGAGCATGAGTCCTGAAGGCTGTGTTGCCTGCTGGTACCAGGGTTAAGGACATCGCCTCAGGGCTGGGGAGGAACTTGGAGTGGGAGGGGAGGGATCCAGTTGTCGTTCTCCTTGTTGGTACCAACGACGTTGATAAGACTGGAAAGGAGGTTCTGCTGAAAGAATCTGAACAGTTAGGAGCTAAATTAAAAAGCAGAACCTCCAAGGTAATAGTCTCGGGATTACTACCTGAGCCACGGGCTAACTGGCATAGGGTAAATAAAGCCAAGGAGTTAGATACGTGGCTCAAAGATTGGTGTGGGAGGAATGGATTTCAGTTCATGGAGCACTGGTACCAGTCCTGGGTGTTATGACACAGCAGTTGGTAAAGCTGAATTATTTAAAAATCCCAGAGCGAAACTTTAAATAACTGTCATAACCTATATTTTTAAGTGGCATGTTTGAGATGCAATTCTAAATTCAGGAATCAGACCACCAGTTCTTGAGAGGTTTTATATTAAACTAAATGAAACATTTTATTAGTTAACGCAATTTAAATATATACACATGGCTACAAAGTACTACCATCATAACTTTTAATAAATTCCCGAACTAATCTCCATTAAGGCAATAGTAACCCATAGACTTAACCAGACATCAGGCAAAGTATTTTCACCTTACGAATTCAAAACGAGGTTCTTTCACTTTGGTTCCTGTGGAGGCAGTTGTAGGCTTACATCTACTTTGATCTTACATTGTCTCTGCCCCTGCACACACAAAACTGCCATCGGTTATATCTAACACAGCTCATCAAATGTAAATTCTCATTGTATCACCAGCCTCTTTGAACTCCACCTCTTCTAACAATAAAACCTCTTTCATAGTAGCTATTTTATTAATAATATAAACATATTGCTTGGTCTCTGCTAGCTAGGTGCCAGATTTCACCCCAATTCTTGAACGCTCTATTCAAAAAAATGCAGATGCACCCTACCTCTCTTACATCTCAAAACTAGTGCATATCAAAGCACCCACACTAGCTGGCTTTAATCCAATTAAGACACACCCACAGACTAACCCTCTATTTTAAAAGAAAAATCTTTTCCAATAATATTATATATATTAATAGCTTCATGATGCTGGGGTAGAAGGGAGCTGTTCTGGTGGGACGGGCTTCACTTGAACCGTACTGGGACCAGTGTCCTGGAGAATCTAATAACTAGGGCTGCTGAGAGGGCGTTAAACTAAACAGAGGGGGGAGGGTTCTGGAGAGGGGATTAGTAGGCTTACAAAGCAAAAGGATATGGCAGCCTTGCAGGGCAGCTACTTAGGTAATGATACCCAGAGTGTGACAGGAAGGGACAGAGTGTACAAACATTGGAAAAATAGCAGCAAATAGGGTCAATGGGGAAAAAATGGTAAAAAGGCAAAATTAACGGCTCTTTACATAAATGCATGTAGTCCTCAGAACAAAATAAATGAATTAACAGCACAAATACAAGTTAATGGGTATGATCTTATTGCCATTACGGAGACATGAGGCAGATTTTTATGGCTGACGCGTGGGTGGTGGAGCCCGCAGGTCAGCGCTTAAAATGTAGCGTGACGATGTCCTTACATCAGCGAGCAGCATCGCGATATTTAGGTGGGTGGGCGCATTATGAAGCGCGACTCACACCTGCCATTAATTAAAGGCCTTGTTAAGGCCCTTAACTCCGCAATTGAAGCCGGTTTCGAGGAGCTCGTTTGATCTTCGGCTCAGCACACGGGCCCAACGGGTAACTGATTTTTTAACAAACCTCATCCACTGGTGGCATATGTGGGCTCAGAGGGGTTGTTCATGTTTTTTCTGAAGTATTTAATGCAGAAAGTGTTTTAAACTTGCCTGTGTGATTGTTAGCAGCTCAGATCAATTTCCAGCAGCTTTCTCTGTACTTTGAAGCTTCAGCTCAACAGTCTGCAGACAGGAATCTTTATCGGGTCTGCAGCTTTCCGGAGGCCTCCATTTAGCCTGGGTATGGGTTCTGACATCTCCACTGGAGGCAGCTCCTCTGAGGAGGAAGGGAGGGATAGGATAAGGAGGAGGCCAGGAGTGAACAATCAGCCTCCAGGGGAGCCACCTTTGGGAGGCCAGGCGCAGGCACAAGGGGCACAGGGCCAAGAGGTTGTCCAAGGCAGAAGGGGCTGCAGAAGACGCTAGTATCCTGCTGCCAGGATATACAGGCGACGAAGCAGCTACCTCAATATGACTGAGGTGCAGTGCCTAAGGAGGCTCTGACTGTCAAGGGAAACAGTCAACTATATCTGTCAGATGATTGGCCCCGAGATATCCTCTAACTGTGTGGGTGGACACACCATGCCAACGGCTCTGAAGGTCACAGTTGCCCTCCACTTCTATGCCTCTGGCTCCTTCCAGGGCTCGGTGGGTGATCTTTGCGGTGTCTCCCAATCAGCTGTCCACACTTGTGTCAAGCAGGTTACAGAAGCTCTGTTCAGACAGGCATTGACCTTCATCCACTTCCACTGGGACCAGGCAAGTCAGACACAGCAAGCCAGAGGCTTCACGGCCATTGCTGGCTTCCCACGCGTCCAGGGTGCTATAGACTGTACACATGTGGCCATCAAGGCACCAGCAGGTGAGACCGGTGCCTTCATCAACAGGAAGGGCTTCCACTCCATGATCACGCAGATAGTGTGTGATCACAGGATGCTGATTCTACAAGTCTGTGCAAGGTACCCAGGCAGCTCCCACGAGGCCTACATCCTCAGACACTCCCAGGTGCCGGGACTCTTCAGTGCTCCAGCCCGGCTGGATGGTTGGCTGGTGGGTGATAAGGGCTATCCCCTCGGAAGGTGGCTCATGACGCCTCTCCGCTATCCAAGAACAGAAACTGAGGAGCAGTACAATAGGAGCCACGGCTCCACAAGGGCTATGGTGGAGAGAGCCATTGGTCTTCTCAAGATGCACTTCCGTTGCCTGGACCGCTCAGAGGGCACACTCCAGTAGCCCCCAGATCGTGTCTCTGTGATAGTGTAGTCTGCTGCGTTCTGCACAATCTTGCGCTGGAAAGGGGGGGGATGCAGTTGATGATGAAGACCTTGATGCAGTGGGTGAGGCTGCACATGATGAATCCAGCAGTGGCTCAGAGGATGAGGAAGCACAGGGCGATGATGAGGGGCAGCACGCCAACCCGCTACTGCACCAAGGGACATCCGGGACACTTTAATCCAACGAACCTTCAGCTAGCTCCGCACACTTGGATCAGCAGGACCAACATTGCCTGGCGCTTCCACACGTGCTACATCTTCCACTTCATCAGCTGCAACTTAGGACTTAGTAGAGAAACATCAATGTCCACTCGAACACTCATGTGATGTCTGTGAAACATACAAATGCAGCACAAAAGAAACACCCTCAGCCATGGTCAGAAAAGTGGACTTTATTCCCACCAAAATAAAGCACAAACCTCGCTCTGACGTATATAATGATATATTCCCTAATCTAGGGCCAACACAAAATCACCAGTGACAAATCCATGGAATGCCTAACGTGCCTTATGCTTACGTTTCCAGGTGCTACATCTTGGTGCCGTCCCATCGCTTGGAGTGGCTTGTGAGCCAGCCTGCTGATTCTGCTTTCCTGTTGGCCTCGGTGACCTTGCCGGCCGTCCTCTGGCCCGTGGAGCCTGTGCTGACCCCGCCTGGGAGTGAGTGGCCAGTTCCAGAACTGGCACCTCCCCAGTTGTCGCAGCCTCAACAGATGCAACAGTCACTGGCAGAGGAGCGGAGGAGCTGCTGCCCTCATCCGGAGCGCCCTGAGAGGAGTTCGCAGCAACAACAGGCAGCTGCTGTGCCGATGTGAGGTCACATTGGACCTCCCTGCTCACCATGGATGGATGTGTACTGAGCGGTGGCAATTGGTGCCCAGAACATCTCCCACATTGCGAATGACCACCTGTGGCCATTAGCACTGTGAGGGTTTGCAGGTCAGAGCATAACCCAATCAGAAGAGTCTCAATCTGCTGGAAGCCTCTCTCCCTGAGAGTCGCCAATCTCTCAATGGAGGAAGCCTGAAGCTCTGTCCTGAGGTTCATGCCATCACTGACACTCTGCCTGGATTCCTTCACCACAGATACCAAGTGAAGCACACCCTCATGCAACCCTGTCAGATGCTCCCGCAGCTGCTGCATGGCTGACATTTCCAGAGGCACATCATCACTGCTGGACTCAGCATATGTGTGGTCCCCTGCAGTCCTCCGGCTGCTGGTGCTATCGGCACCCTCTGTCCGTGCCATCTCCTCCAGCAATTGTGAAGTGCCCTCTGCACTGTGCCCCGAGAGACTAGCCGACTTCATAGTCCCCACGGAAGTGTTGTCGCTGCGCTGGTGCCTGGCTGGCTGAAAGGATGTGACGCAAGTTGCAAGTGTTGGCCTTCAGGTGTAGAGGCGGGGGGGTCTGGACATGTTGGTGGCGGCCATGCAGTGGCGATGCTGAAATTAACAACAAGGACAGTGCATCAGTTAGCGTTCAGTCAGTAACACCTTTCATCCCTTTCTCCCCCCAGCCTCATAAGTCGCTCACCCTTCAAGAATCTAAGGAGACGAACATTGGTGGGGTGGTAAATAGTCAAGAGGAGGCCCAAACATTACACGCGCATACAGACAGGCTGGTCAGATGGCCTAAGGAATGCCACATGGAATGTTATGTGATAAGTGTGCAGTTAAGCACTTGAGCAAGACAAGTAAGGTACGGGATTACATGAGTAATGGTAGGACCGTAGGAAGTCACGACGATTTCAGGGACCTTGCTGGGCAGACCCGTTAAGGTAGCAAAACAGGAACATAAGGCAGTTAACAAGGTCGAAGACAGACTTGCCTTTATTAGCCGAGGAATAGAATGTAGCAAAAGGGAGGTCATGTTGCAGAAAACGCTGTCGAGGCCACAGCTACATTTCTGCGTTCAGTTGTGACCTATGCTTCGTGGGAGGGATGGCATTGGAGTGGGGAGAGTGCAGAGGTTCCTGACCTGGATGCATGCTGGCCTGGAGAGTTGGAGTGATGAGGAAACGTTGCAAACACTTGCGACATTTGCCGTGAAGCACAGGAGATTGACAGGTCACATTATTGACCTTCATACAGTTATGAGAGGCATAGAACGGGTGGACAGAAGGCAACATTTCCCCTTGGCACAGGGGTGACTAACATGGTGGCATTTATTTAAGTTGAGTGCCATGAGGTTGACAGGTGAGGTGGTGAGGACCTTTTGGACAGAGTAATGTGGGAAGCACTGGCTGTAAGGGTGGTGGAGGTACAAACCCTCCTAAGATGCAATAAGTCTTTGGATGTGCAGCAGCGATGCCATGGCATATTAGACCATGGGGATAGTGGTCATAAATGGGATAAGGCAACCTTGGAAGGTGCTAGAGACACGCATCCTCAAGGGGCCAAGGGACCTTTGTGTATGACCCACACGTCTGCCTGTATCAGTCTGTGAATGAGCAGTGTTGCTGCATTAACGATTGCAGCAACCATCAGTGCTTTGGATGGTGGGGAGATAGAGTGGATGGGACTGTGGCCCTCAAATACCTGGCCGCTGCACCCCAGCCTCACCGACACCTGCTGACCTGGCCGCCTGCCTCCTCCCCAGCTCCATGGCCTGCTCTTCATAGGTGGTGAGGCGCTGCAGCACGGTGTGCCCACCACCAGTCCGCTGACACTCTCGGATATTGCTCTCAGTTTTTGCCTGCAGAACATAGAAGAGCATTTATTGAGGCTCATCGCTCATGTACTCTTCACACGCACGCCACACCCCAACCACAGTGGCCCATCTGAGGCCCCCAACGGCTCATGTCCACACTACTGGTGATCAGTCCCCAGAAGATAGTACAGCTGCTCCCAACCCCCTTCCCCAACGGACACCTTGGACACATTTGGCATCTGTCACTTTGAATAACACGTGGGTCTTAGTGCCCATGGCAAGTAGGCGCAACTAGGTGTGGCACCAAGGCCAGCAGATGGCTCTTGGCCACGACACATTGAGGTTCCCCTTCCACCATCTCATCACCATCAATAAGACATGTGTTGGAGTTCTGAGTATGTGTCGAGATGCCCCCCTTGCAGGTTGCCTCCAAACTACTCAAATGCGACAAACACCAACATATGCTGCAGGGAGAACCCATCTTCTCATCAACCACTAAGGCTGATGTAAGCATGGTCACTAAGTGTTTGCCCACCTAGAGTGCGCCAAATGCCCAATGCTGGGGGGGCCTGGGGGGGCCTCAAAGGCTAAGGCTACCTGCTGGGTAAAATGGCCAAGGCTGACATGGTACTCACCCTTCCAGAACGCAGCAAATCACTGAAGTGCTTGCGGCACTGGGTTCCTGTGCACCGCACAGCACCTTGAGAGCTAACAGCCTACACCACCTCCTGCCTGGTCACGTGGGGGGCCCTTCTCCTCCCATCCTCCGGAAACGAGACCTCCCGCTGATTGGACACCTCTTGCAGAATGACAGCAAGGCAGGCATCGGAGAACCGAGGGGCACAGTGGCCCCTCACTGGCCTACCCTGCAGCCTGCCCTCCTCCTCCTCTGCCCTTACCTCCTGTGCTACCCGGTGACTGGCCATGGTGAACAGCCTAAAGGAGGCTGCCTGGTCGTTCTTTATACAGTCTGCCATTCCCCCATGGGAACCGGCGGTCTGAACACACCCGCCGCCGGTGTAATTTTCCCGATGAACATGGGAGTCTGAAATGTGCTGGGCGGGCCTTAACTGGCTCACCCATTCAAAATGGCAGTGCGGCCCGTTTCGGTGGTGGGGATCGGCTGCCCACCCACCCAACAAACACAAAATTCTGCCCGTGGTTACAAGGAGATCAAAACTGAGAACTAAATATTCAGGGGTATGTGACTTTTCAAAAGTACAGGCAGGAAGGAAAGGGTGCTGGGCTGGCTTCGTTAGTACGAGGTGGAATAGCAAGAAATGACCTTGGATCAGAAAATGTGGAATCCATATGGGTGGAGGTAAGGAATAACAAGGGGAAGACGACACTGGTGGGAGTAGTCCATAGGCCCCCTAACAGTTGCTATACTGTAGGACAGAGGATAAATCTGGAGACAGTGAGGACATGTAAAAATGGCAGTACATTAATCACAGCTGACTTTAATCTTCATGTAGGTTGGGAAAATCAAATTGGCAGAGGTAGGCATGAGCAAGAATTCATAGAGTGTATTCGGGACAGTTTCCTAGAACAAAATGTTATGCATCCAACCAGGGATCAGGCTATTTTGGATCTGGTAACGTGTAATGAGGCAGGTTTAATAAATGATCTCAGAATAAAAGATCCTCTAGGAAACAGTGACCATAACATGGTGGAATTTAGCATTCAGTTTGATAGTGAGAAACTTAGTTTGGAAACAACTGTGCTAAACTCAAATAAGGGTAATTACAAAGGAATGAGGGCAGAGTTGGCTGGAGTGGACTGGGAAAGGAGTTTAGCAGAAAAGATGGTTGATGAACAATGGCAGATGTTTAAGAAAATAGTTCATGACTCACAACAACGATATATCCCAGTGAGGAAGAAGGATTCTAGGAAGGGGATAAACCATGGTTAACCAAGGAAGCTAAGGGTAGTATCAAAGTGAAATAAAACCATACAATGTGGCAAAGATTTGTGGTAAGCCAGAGGATTGGGAAAGTTTTAAAAACCAATAGAAGATGACCAAAAAATAATAATAAAGAGGGAGAAAATAAGCTTTGAGGGTAAACTAGCAAGTAATATAAAAACGGACAGTAAGAGCTTCTTTAAATATATAAAAAGAAAGAGAAAGGCCAAAGTCAATATAGGCCCCATAGAGAATGAGGCTGGGGAAATAATAATTGGAAACCAGGAAATGGCAGAGGAGTTGAATAAATATTTTGCATCAGTCTTCATGGTAGAAGATACTAATAGAACACCAAAAATACTAAATAATCATGGGGCAAAAGGAGGGGGAGGAAATAAACACAATAACTATCACTAGAGAAAAAGTACTAGAGAACTAAGAGGCTAAACGCCAGTAAGTCACCTGGTCGCAGAATATAAAAGGAAATAACCCGCAGAGATAGTGGATACACTGGTAGTAATCTTCCAAGAATCCTTTGATTCTGGAAAAGTCCCAGAGGATTGGAAAACTGCCAATGTAACACCCTTATTCAAAAATGGAGGGAGACAAAAAACAGGTAACTGTAGGCCAGTTTGCTTAACATCTGTCATTGGGAAAATGTTGCAGTCTAATTATAAAGGATGTAATAGCAGAGCATTTAGAAATGCATAATAAAATCAAGCAGAGTCAGTATGGCTTCATGAAAGGGAAATCATGCCTGACAAATATTAAGGCTACTTAATAAGACAAGAGCCCATGGTGCTGGGTGTAGTATATTAGCCTGGATAGAGGACTGACAAACTAATAGTAGACAGAGAGTTGGGATACAGGGGGCATTTGCAGGATGGCAAACTATAACTAGTGGACTACCTCAGGGATCAGTGCTGAGAGGTTGTTTCCCCTTGTGCTGAGTCTAGGACCAGAGGGCATATCTCAGAGCCCATTTAAGACAGAGATGAGGAGGAATTTCTTCTCTCAGAGGGCTGTTAATCTGTGGAATTCTTTACCACAGAGGGCTGTAGAGGCTGGGTCATTCAGTACATTCAAGGCTGAGATAGACAGGTTTTTAATCAGTAAGGGAATCAAGGGTTATGGGGGAAAGGCAGGAAAGTGGAGTTGAGGATTGTCAAATCAGCCACGATCTCATTGAATGGCGGAGCAGACTCGATGGGCCGAATGGACTTCTTCTGTTCCTATGTCTTATGGTCTTATTCTCTTCTCCAAGGAGAACAGAGCCAGCTTCTCCAACCTAACCTTGCAACTGAAGTTATTCCTTCAGTCATTCTTGTGAATCTTTTCTGTACCCTCTCTAATGCCTTCACACTCTTCCTAAAGTGTGTTGCCCAGAACTGGACGCAATATCCAGTTGAGGCTGAAGCAGTGTTTTATAAAGGTTCACCATAACTTCAGCCAGGATTTCCCAGCCCCGCTGCAGTGGTCCACTGTGGCGGATGTGGCAAGTCAGCCAAAAGTCCATTGACTTTGGCGGCACCAGTAAATCTCACCGGCAGGTGGACTGGAAGATCCCACCCTTCCATGCTTTCATACTCTATGCCCCAGTTTAAAGCCCATGATGCTGTATGTTTTAGTAACCACTTTCTCAAACTACCCTGTCTCCTTCAATGATTTGTGCACATATACACAGATCCCTTGCTCCTGCACCTCCTTTATAATTGGACCCTTTTTTTATATTGTCCCTCCTCATTCTTCCTACCAAAATGAATCACTTCACACTTCTCTGCATTAAATTTCACCCGCCACATGTCCACCCACTCCACTAGGTTATTTATTTCTTCTTGAATTTTATCACAATCTTCCTCACAGTTCACAATACTCCAAGTTTTGGGTCATCAACAAATGTTGAAATTGTGTCCTGTACACCAATGATCTGTTAATACATGGATCAAGAAAAGCAATGGTTGTCCACTTAGGACTGAGATGAGGAGGTATTTCTTCGCTCAGAGGATTTCGAATCTTTGAAGTTCTGTACTCCAATGATCTGGGGACGCTCAGTCAAGACTGAGATCGATAAGATTTTTGGACAATAAGAGAATTAATGGATATGGCAGTCATGTGGGAAGATGGAATTGAGGTAGTAGTTCAGCCATGATCTGGTTGAATGATGGAGCAAACTCAAGGGACTGAATGGTCTACCCCAACTTCTATTTCGTACATAATAAAAGAAAGTTGT
Source organism: Carcharodon carcharias (assembly GCF_017639515.1). Taxonomy (NCBI): domain Eukaryota; kingdom Metazoa; phylum Chordata; class Chondrichthyes; order Lamniformes; family Lamnidae; genus Carcharodon; species Carcharodon carcharias. The sequence goes on from NC_054486.1 coordinate 113,092,200, forward strand.
TATTGTAGCCCCGCCCACCAGCCAGCATCCACCCTGACACCTGTCTTCACACCGGTGCTCCAGCTCCATGAAACAAGTTTCATACCCACAGTCCAGTTCCTCTCACAACCTTTCCTGTTATACCCATGCTCCCCTCCAGCTCCCTCACTGTCCCAGAGACCCCCGACCCAACTCCCTGTCATGGAGCTGCCCCCTCCCCCACTCCATGTTCCAGAGCCTCCCCCTCCCTCCATTCCTTTTCCTCAAGCTACTATCTCCCCCCACTCCCTGTCCCAAAGCCACCCCCTACCCCACTCCCTGACCTGGAGCTGCCCCCTCCCCTTTTCCTGGAGCCGTCCCTCCTCCTACTCTGTCCCAAAGCCACCCCCTCTCCTACTCCCTCCCTACTCCCTCCCCCCACTCCTGTAGAAGAGCCACCCTCCCTCACTTCCCATCCTGGAGCCTCCTTTTTCGGGAACTGCCTCTCCCCACACTCCCTGTCTCAGAGCTGCCCCCCACCCTCCCCAACCCCCCCACTGTGTCCCTGAGTCACCCCCGCCCCATTTTATTTCCTGGAGCCACCCCTTCCAACCATCCCCCTTACTACAGCCTCCCCTCCCCCACTTCTTTTCCTGGTCTGCCACTCCCGCACCTCAACTCTGTGTCCCAGAGTCCCCTCCTCACTCTCTACTCTGGAGTCGCCCCCTCCTCCCACTCCTTTCCACATTCCTGGAGCTCCCTCCACCTCTGTCCCAGGGCCGCCACCCTCCTCCATCCCTCCATACCCCATCCTAGAGCTCCTTACCCAACAGGTCCCCAGAGAAGTTGACAGGCAGGACGATGGCAATGGACAGGACACAGACCACAGTGAGCAGCACCAGGATGTGTCGCTGAAACGAGAGGTAGATAATGGCGTCGATTCCGCACTTGTACTGAATCTCATCGTCCCTTAAAGCAAACACACTGAGTGAGTACCAAGTGAACACAGCTGCAATCTCCGATCCCCCCTCCCACCCAGCTATATGAAGAACCCCAGGGATCCTCTACCACCGTCATTTATACAAACCTAGGACAGGAGGAGGGTGCTCAGGGTGGGGAGAGGGTATTTTATAAGCAAAGGCAAAATACTGTGGATGCTGAAGATGATGGAAGTCACAGGCCTGAAAGGTTAACCCTGTTTCTCTTCCCACAGATGCTGCCAGACCTGCTGAGAATTGCTAGCAATGTTTGTCTTTATTTCCTATAATGCTTATAACTTCCTTTTCTTTGAGTTCCATTTATTCTTCCTGACTAATATCACTTGTACTAATTTTTTCATTTATATTTTCCTCTTTTTTCCACATTCTTTACATGCTCTTTGATTGCTTCTTTTTCTTGCCCTATTCCTTGTTCATTCAAATGACTCTCTCTCCCTACTCATGTGTTTTGCCACTTTATTAGTTTGTCTTCCTCTTCCTTGTGGAATAGCTCTCACCTTCCCCAGAACTCGTGTGAATGCTCCTTAAACTCTTGCTGAAGCTGGCCCTTTAAGCCACGTGTTCATCTCCCTAATTTTGCTTTCTTCCCATATTCTAGTGTGTGGCTGAGGGATGCAATGGAAAGCTCATGACACTCAGCACTCTTTCTAACTATTGCTTAAATGAAATCATGTATTAAAATTTCCATTGACAGCAACTAGAGTTTAACTTTAAATAAAACAGGAAGTGCAGGAAAATCTCAACAAGTCTAGCAGCAACTGCGGAGAGAAAAGCAGAGTTATTGTCTTGAGTCGAATTTGAGTCTTCTCAGGAACTGTTCCAAAGTTCTCCAGTTCCAAAGAAGAGTCATATTGGGCTCGAAACATCAACTCTGTTTCACTCTCCACAGGTACTACCAGACCTGCTTAGTTTTACCAGCACTCTGTTTTTATCTCAGATCTCCAACATCCGCAGTGTTTTCCTTTTATTCTAGAGTTTAACTTACCTCATGTGATAGAGTGTGGTCAACCAGGAACAAAAACCCTGCAGACACAGGACCAAAAACACAAATCAAAATCATAAATTCACCAGTAACAATTAAAATCACAATCAGAAAAACATAGCGAGAAATGGGATCGCTCAATGATCCAGTAACCCACCTGGCAGAGTCGGTGATCCGGTAACCCACCTGGCTAAGTCAGTGATCCAGTAACTGATCTAGTTGGGTCACTCAGTTATTTGGTAATCCACCTGACCGAGTCATTCAGTGATCCAGTAACCCACCTACCGCGTTACTGATCCAGTAATAAATCTAGCTAGGTCACTCAGTTATCTAGTAATCACTGAATCACACATTGCAGAAGAGGCCCTTCGGCCCATCGAGTCTGCACCAACACATGAGAAACACTTGACCTACCCACTTAACCCCATTTACCAGCACTTGGCCCATAGCCTTGAATGTTATGATGTGCCAAGTGCTCATCCAGGTAGTTTTTAAAGGATGTGAGGCAAACCGACTCCACCACCCTCCCAGGCAGCACATTCCAGACCGTCACCACCCTCTGGGTAAAAAGGTTTTTCCTCACATTCCCCCTAAAACTCCTGCCCCTCACCTTGAACTTGTGTCCCCTTCTAACTGACCCTTCAACTAAGGGGAACAGCTGCTCCCTATCCACCCTGTCCATGCCCCTCATAATCTTGTACACCTCGATCAGGTCGCCCCTCAGTCTTCTCTGCTCCAACGAAAACAACCCAAGTCTATCCAACCTCTCTTCATAACGTAAATGTTTCATCCCAGGCAACATCCTGGTGAACCTCCTCTGCACACGCTCCAGTGCAATCACATCCTTCCTATAATGTGCCAACCAGAACTGCACACAGTACTCCAGCTGTGGCCTCACCAAGGTTCTATACAACTACAACATGATCTCCCTACTTTTGTAATCTATGCCTTGATTGATAAAGGCAAGTGTCCCGTATGCCTTTTTCACCACCCCACTAACATGCCCCTCCGCCTTCAGAGATCTATGGACACACACACCAAGGTCCCTTTGTTCCTCAGAACTTCCTAGTGTCATGCCATTCATTGAATACTTCCTTGTCAAATTACTCCTTCCAAAGTGTATTACCTCACACTTTTCAAGGTTAAATTCCATCTGCCACTTATCTGCCCATTTGACCATCCCGTCTATATCTTCCTGTAGCCCAAGACACTCAACCTCACTGTTAACCTAATCCTACCCCCCACATAGTCATCTATGTCCTTTATATAAATGACAAATAATAGGGGACCCAGCACAGATCCCTGTGGTATGCCACTGGACACTGGCTTCCAGTCACTAAAGCATCCTTCTGTCATCACCCTCTGTCTCCTACAACTGAGCCAATTTTGAATCCACCTATCAAATTACCCTGTATCCCAAAAACAGAATTACCTGGAAAAACTCAGCAGGTCTGGCAGCATCGGCGGAGAAGAAAAGAGTTGACGTTTCGAGTCCTCATGACCCTTCGACAGAACTTGAGTTCGAGTCCAAGAAAGAGTTGAAATATAAGCTGGTTTAAGGTGTGTGTGTGGGGGGCGGAGAGAGAGAGAGAGAGAGAGAAGTGGAGGGGGGGGTGTGGTTGTAGGGACAAACAAGCAGTGATAGAAGCAGATCATCAAAAGATGTCAACAACAATAATACAAAAGAACACATAGGTGTTAAAGTTAAAGTTGGTGATATTATCTAAACGAATGTGCTAATTAAGAATGGATGGTAGGGCACTCAAGGTATAGCTCTAGTGGGGGTGGGGAGAGCATAAAAGATGTAAAAAAAAAAATAAATAAATAAATAATTTTTTTTTTTCTTTTTCTCTTTTTATAATGGAAATAGGTGGGAAAAGGAAAATCTATATAATTTATTGGAAAAAAAAGAGAAAAGGAAGGGGGAAACAGAAAGGGGGTGGGGATGGGGGAGGGAGCTCACGACCTAAAGTTGTTGAATTCAATATTCAGTCCGGAAGGCTGTAAAGTGCCTAGTCGGAAGATGAGGTGTTGTTCCTCCAGTTTGCGTTGGGCTTCACTGGAACAATGCAGCAAGCCAAGGACAGACATGTGGGCAAGAGAGCAGGGTGGAGTGTTAAAATGGCAAGCGACAGGGAGGTTTGGGTCATTCTTGCGGACAGACCGCAGGTGTTCTGCAAAGCGGTCACCCAGTTTACGTTTGGTCTCTCCAATGTAGAGGAGACCGCATTGGGAGCAACTTTAGGTCGTGAGCTCCCTCCCCCATCCCCACCCCCTTTCTGTTTCCCCCTTCCTTTTCTCTTTTTTTTCCAATAAATTATATAGATTTTCCTTTTCCCACCTATTTCCATTATAAAAAGAAAACAATTATTTATTTATTTATTTACATCTTTTATGCTCTCCCCACCCCCACTAGAGCTATACCTTGAGTGCCCTACCATCCATTCTTAATTAGCACATTCGTTTAGATAATATCACCAACTTTAACTTTAACACCTATGTGTTCTTTTGTATTATTGTTGTTGACATCTTTTGATGATCTGCTTCTATCACTGCTTGTTTGTCCCTACAACCACACCCCCCTCCCCCTCCCCCTCCACTTCTCTCTCTCTCTCTCCACCCCCCACACACACACCTTAAACCAGCTTATATTTCAACTCTTTCTTGGACTCGAACTCAAGTTCTGTTGAAGGGTCATGAGGACTCGAAACGTCAACTCTTTTCTTCTCCGCCGATGCTGCCAGACCTGCTGAGTTTTTCCAGGTAATTCTGTTTTTGTTTTTGTTTTGGATTTCCAGCATCCGCAGTTTTTTTGTTTTTACCCTGTATCCCATGTGCCTTTGCCTTCTTTATAAGTCTCCCATTGTGGGACCTTGTCAAAGGCTTTGCTGGAATCCATATAAACTACATCAACCCACCTGGCTGAGTCACTCAGTGATCCAGTAACCCACCCGGCCGAGTCACTTGGTGATCCGGGTAACCCATCTGGTTGGGTTGGTGATCTGGTACCCACACGGCCTGGTAATCTACCTGGCTAAGACACTCAGTGATCCAGTAACCCAATTGGCCAAGGCACTGATCCGGTAACTGATCTAGCCAGGTAACTCAGTTATCTGATAATCCACCTGGCCAAGTCACTCAGTGACGCAGTAATACAACTGGCCAGATAGCTCAATGATCTAGTAACCCACCCAGTTGGGGTTGCTTGGTGATCCAGTAATCCACCTGATCAAATCACTCTGTGATCAGGTACTCCGCCCAGTCAAGTCAATAAGTGATCCTGTAACCCACTCACTCAGTGATCTAGCAACCCGCCTGGCCGAGTCACTGTGATCCAGTAACCCACCCAGCCAGATCACTCAGTGATTTGGTAACCCATCTGGTCGGGTCACTATGCGATACGGTAATCCACCTGGTTGAGGTGATTCACTCGGTGATCTTGTAATCCACCTGGCTGGTGGAGTGGAAGATGAGGACAAGGTGAACCCTATCATGGTTCTGGGAGGGGGTGGGAATTAAGGAGCAACAATAGAAGTGTGTGAAGTGGGACAGACATGGCTGAGGGCCTCAGCAACCTCAATGCAACCCTTGCTTGAGAAAATAGGAAGATATATCAGAAGTGCTGGTGTGCAAGGTTGCTTCATCAGAACAGATGCAACAAAGACTGCAAAACTGGGAGAATGGAAAGTCCTCCAAAGCTTCCTGCTACTTCCCCTTGATCATCACCCCCATCAACGAACATCAAGTCATTGTTTCTAGGGCTGTAACTGACCTCATCGCCTCTGGAGATCTTTCATTAACTTCATAGTCTCCCAACGCTGAACAGCCCACTTCTAACTCCTTTCCTTTTTCTTACCCTGTGGGTTCCCCCTCCACCGTGGTTGACAGGGCCTTTGACCAGTCTATTCCATTTGGCCTTTTACCTCCTCTTTCCTTACTGCCTAAGGCCTCAAACACTCCTTCCAGGTGATACAGCGGTTTATGTGTAATTCTTTCAATTCAGTATCCCATATTCATTGCTCACAATGCACTCTGCTATATATTCGGGAGACCAAACAGAGCTTGGGTGGCAGCTTTGCGGAACACCTCAGTTCATTCTTTAAGCATAAGCCATAAGCTTCCAGTCTTCTGCCATTTAAATACTCCAACTTGCTCTCATGCTGACCTCTCTGTCCTTGGCCTCCTGCAGTGTTCCACTGAAACTCAATGTAAGCTTGAGAAACTGCACCTCGTCTTTCAGTTAGGGCACTTCAGGCTTAACAGTGAGTTCAACAATTTCAGACCATTATCTCTGCTCTCATTTTGTTTTCTTTGCTTATCTTGGTCTTGCTTTTGCTTTTATGTTTTTTGCTTTCCGATGGTAGCTGTTCACCATTCTGTTACTCACACTTCCTTTAGACACAAATTTTGTTTCTTTATTAATCCTATTGCCACCTTTTTGCTCTGCACCACCAACCCTTTTGACATTTAATCTTTCCCGTCTTCTACACTCTCACACATCTTCCCTTCCATTCTTTTTCCCACCTTCCTCCATTTCACCTGCTTAAAATCTAAATCTAAGTTTTCTCAGTTCTGCTGAAAGGTCACCTACCTGAAACATAAACGGTTTCTCTCTGCACAGATCTGCCTGGCCTGCTGAGTATTTCCAGCATTTTATGTTTTATTTCAGATTTCCAGCATCCACAGTATTTTACTTTTATGTGTGAATTTAATGGTTGTAATTTACATAGATTTCCAGAAGACACTCAATATAGTTCCACATAAAAAACTTAACAAAAATGAATGTATGGAATTGGAGGCACAGCAGACACTGGTGCAAGTTCAGTTGCTCACTTACCACATCTTTACTCTCCAGTTCAGCTGGACTGGTTTCAGATGGAGATTTCTCCTTTTCAGTCTGTTCACCATAAAATAATGAGGTGAGGCTACAGAAAATAGAGGAAAAACTTTGAACACAACTGCAGAAACTATACTCCCCAGAGACACTGAGAGCCACAGATAGCGAGCACATTGCAAAGGACAGACAGAGAGATGTGGAGTGGGCAGGGGGAAATGGAATGAGAAGTGGAGGCAGGACAGCAGAAGAAGGGAATGGCCAGTGGGGTGGGAGGAAGGGGCAGGGAAAGGAGGTAGGGCACTGAGGCAGTAAAGTCAGAGATGGCCAGAGGGGGCTCCTTCAAGGATGATACCAGATATGCAAGGGTATACATATCAGGAAAGGATGAAGCTGCTGAGTTTTTCCAGGTAATTCTGTTTTTGTTTTGGATTTCCAGCATCCACAGATTTTTGTTTTTATCTAGGATGAATAGATGGTGTCTCTTTTCTCTTGAAGAAAGGCTCAGGCAGTGATCAAATAAAGGATTTGACAGAGTGGATGCAGAGTGAATGTTTCATCTTGTAGGGAACAGCGTAACTAGAGGCCATCAATATCAAACAGTCATCAAGAAATTCAATAAGGAATTCAGAAGAAACTTCTACACCCAAACTGGTGAGAATGTAGAACTTGCTACCACAGTGAGTGGTTGAATCCAATAATATAGGTGACTTTATGGGGAAGCTAGACAAGCATTTGAGGAAGGATGGAATAGATGGTTATGATGGTCAATTTAAATGAGGAAAAATGGGAGAAGGCTCAAGTGAAGCATGAACACCGGCATGGACTTGTTGGGCTAAATGGCCTGTTTCTGACCTGTAGATCTGATGTAATCCTGTTCAAAATTATTTTTTTTAAATCTGCCTGTCTGATGGCCATGAAACGCCCATTTGGAGAGGGTCGGGCAGGCTGCAGGTGGACCTTGGTGCAGTAAACTCAGTACAGTCTATGTTCAGGGCAGCCCACTGTGGGACAGGGTCCTGAAACACATTAGGCCCCCTATTTGCAAACGCCTGTTTCAAGCACGGTTCTGGACACCTATACTGGAGCCTACAACGATATGGGGAGTAGCACAATTCCAGCATGGAAGGTCTGCATGTTGCCTGCCTGCCATATTGGACGCTTAGACACCCACGATGCACCTGCAAAATGGATGGGCTATCAACAACTATCTCACCCCTGAAAGCTAATGTAGCCCCACATGGAGTGGAGCCAGAACACAATGCAGGTGTCCAGAATATTACAATGGCAGGGCAGAAAGTGAAATATTGCAGGGGAAGAGAACAATCTTAAATATAAATACAGCTGTTTCCTACTTCACGACCAGTTTATTCCGCTCCACATCAACAAAACACATCAATGCTGATGAAAAGGGGTGGAGCTGTAGCCATGCAGTGCTGCATGCTGAGCACTAGATGGCAGCAATACTGTTAGGAACAGGAAGTCATTCAGCCCCTGAGCCTGTTCCATCATTCAATTAGATCATGGCTAATCTGTATCCTAAATCCATCCACATAGAGCCTTGGCTCTATAATCCCTCAATACCCATCCAGCAAAAATCTGTCGATCTCAGATTTAGAATTAATAATTGAGCCAGCATCTACTACTTTTTGTGGGAAGAGTTTGACACTTCTACACTCACTGTGTGAAATAGTATTTGCTAAATTCCCCCTGGCTCTGATATTAAGGTTATGTCCCCTTATCTTAGACTCCTTCTCCAGCAGAAGTTTCTCTCCGTTTACCACATCAATTCCTTTCAAAATCCTAAAAACCTCAATCAAGTCGCCCTTTAAGACTCTGTATTGCAGGGAATACAAGCTTACTTAATATAATCTCTCCTCATAATTTAACTCTTAAATTTCTTGCATAGCATTTCAGTGAATCTGCACTGCAATCCTTCCAAGGCCAATATATTCATTTTAAGGTGTATGATGAACTCTTTACTTTGCAAAGACTTGAGTTTGTGAGAAATCACTTTAAATCCAAAGTGAAACTGGAGAGAATGCTGGAAGGGGGGTGTAATTGAAATTTCTGGGTCTAATGTCACTTCTGAGAGTGTGAACTCTGGCTGAGGTTGCTAGAGTTGGGAGCTAGCTGACCAAAAAAGGGAAGCAGAAGCTAACTGGGTATCAAGTTTACAGCCTGTGCTGTAACACACACAGGCACAGAATTCCTGTTGGGATCACAAGCAGAGATAGTATTCCTGGTATGAGGAGAAGCATGCAAAACTCTCTATGAAAAGGTCAGTTTTCTGTTTGGCAGTAAGAAAAGATAGAACTCCAGAAGCTCTCTGTGAGGCAATGTATAGGTGAGCTAAAAGGGACTGAATTCTAAAAGCTGTGTGAATAGTTTAGGCATGCTAAAGACCAGACCATGAAGCATATGTTGTTGGTTGGTCAGTTGAAAAGGTACTCTGGAAAGCTACATCATCAGAGCTGAGGTGACCCGAATGGGAAAGGGTTCATGGGCATGCACCTTATCAGATAGAACACAGTTGCTGGTGAAAGTGACTTGGGGGCCGAATCCATTGAGTGGGAAAAGTGAGGGATCCAACGTATCTAAGATTGGGTAAAAGAACTTTGAAACTTGCACATGGTGCCAAATTTGTGCAAGGAGTGATATGAGTGCTTGTAGTTTCATAAGATTTATCTTTGTGGGATCAACTATTTAAAGTGAAGTTCACCTTTGAATGAAATACCATTTGTCTGTTAATACATGCTTAATTTTCTGTTGATTTTAAATTTTACTGTCGAAGCAAAAGTTTTAAAAGTGGAATCTTGTCCCCCAATTCCTTTTGTAAGGGGTTGTTTGAGGATTGCTTTCTTTTCAGGTTATTGGTTCCTGTTAGGATCATATCATGTGCAGTGCCCTGAACTGTATACAGTACTCCAGATGTGGTCGAACCAGGGCTTTGTATAGCTGTAGCAAAACTCTCCACCCCACCCTTTATATTCTGGTCCCCTGATCATAAAGGCTAATATTACATTAGCTTTTTGATTATTTTTTATTCCTAACTATCACATTTTAGTAATCTGTGGACATGGACCCCTAAATCCCTTCAGCCCTCCACTTTCTTAGTTCTTCACCATTTAAATACTGTTCCTGTTTTTGGTTAAAAATGGATAACCTCACATTTACCCCCATTGATATCCACCTGCCACAGTTTTGCCCACTCACTTAATCTATCTAGGCCTCTTTGTAATCTTTTTATCATCGACACATTTGAATATTTGACTCTCTATTGTGTTATCTAAGTCATTAATAAAGATAATTGAGGTCCCAGTCATTTCCTTCTAATTCGAGTACATACTCATCATCACTACCTTTTGTCTTCTATCACCTAACCAACTAGCTAGCCAGGGCCGCATGGAGAGCCAGCACAGATTTGTAAAAGGCAAATTGTATTCGACTAACTTGATTGAGTTCTTTGAGGCAGGGAGTGGGACTAACTAGATAGCTCTTTGGAAGAGGCAGCTCAGGTACTGAATGGCCTCCTGTCTTTTACCATTCTATAATTCCATGAAACCCTGTTACTCAATCTCACCTTCACAATCAACAACTCAGATATTGACCCCAAGGTTAGAACTTAAATTAGCATAGGGATCTCTACGTGATGACTTATTGGGCACAGTGGCAGTTTACTGGAGAGTGAGGTCACACACGGACTCTCTGCAAAGGATTCTGATGCTGACTTCAGTTTACCAAAAGAGACTGTTAGACAAACAATGGCACCACTGGGCAGCCTGCCAGTGAGATTACACACAATGCTGTAAAACATGGCGGGGGGGTGGTCCAACTAGGGTTACCAACCCTTCCAGGACACTGCCTTGTGAAACCCTGGAGAAAAATCATTAGAACATTAAAATAGTTTTTAATTTGTCATTTTCTTTGAACATTTCTCTTTACCAGATATAAAAATATTGAAAACGGGGGAAAAAAGGCTGTTTGGCTGATTGTCAATCATCATCCAACTGGGTAATGAGTCTTTTTACTTTCCAATTGGCGTAGGAAGCCATGCGTCACAAGGATGGATGTGTTGGCCAACTAATGGCTGATGTGTGGGGGCAAGTCATGTGATGAAACCTCCAGGAATACATTTAATCATAGTTGGAAACCCTAGGTCAAATTCAAACTTTTGTCAAGGCTTTGTACAGAACATGGAGACCATTCCATGCAACATGGAGTGAGCAGTCAGCTCCATCAGTGCTGCAGGGGAACCCACCAAGATGGAGTCTCTTATGAGGTTGCTATTGAAAATAGTTGCTATTGAAGATGAGATGGCTGCCATAATGGCTTTAACTCTACTTCTGAGATTACTAATATGATTTGTTTGATAAATTTGTTTATTGTTCCAGGTTCAGTTTTAGTGAAGTGAGGGCAAGACCCATTAATGTCTAAAGAAGGCAGTCGGAAGCTGCAGAATAAGGACTGTGGGTAAGTGGAAGGGCTGATTTAGATGAAAGACTCCCTGAGTAACTTGTCTGGGATCTTGGGGAGTTAGAGGCTCTGGTGAGTTCTTCCTATTCCCATACTTCTTCCGAACCAGAAGATGGGAAGGGCTTCCAGGATTGAGTAGTTGTTGAGCACACAGGTGAACAAAGACCTCAAAATCAGCCTGTGTGCATATCCATCTTTCTCTCTCTTTATGTACCAGAATGTGTGTACTTCTGTCACTCCCTGTACCATGGTGTGTGTATCTGCCTCTCTCTTTGCACCAGAATGTGCATATCTATCTCTCTGTCTGTACTACAATGTGTTTATCACTCTCTGTGCATACCCAAATGTGTGTATCTGTCTCTCTCCTGACCTGTCTGTGTGTCAGTGTCTCTTTTCTCTGTGTACCAGAGTGTGCGTAGCTGTCTCTTTACCAGAATACGTTTAATGTTTCAAACAGCACCCAATGTTTGATGCCCTTGTGAGTATATCAGGCTTTGTTTTCACATGTAAGTAGAAATCACACCTTCTTCCCATTTCCTCTAACATTTCCTCCTAACAAAGCACAACCGCTGCTGCTGCTGTGGAACCTCTCTTATCCCAGTCGTGAGGCTCCATTTGCACCACACAGCCACTGTACTCCCCAGGAGAAGCACATGGAACTGCTCTGGAAGGAGAGATTGTCCCAGTGAATTACATTAATAGTTTGACTCGGAGAGGTACGGGACTAACTGGGAGTGGAACTGGTGGAAAGAGAAGGGGGTTATATAGAAGCAATGAAACAGGAAGAACCTGTCATTGTCCATCAGCAGAGCCAGGCGTCCATAGTCCCAGGCTGCCTTCCGCAGGCAGGAAAACATGAAGAGCAGCATCTGCAATCAGAGAGAAACAGCAAGGGGTTAATATTCCACAAAACCTGCCTCAACTGGTGATGTTTTTTATTCCAACACATAGGCATCTCCACTCAAACAGGATCCCAACATTTACACTACGAACTCAAACCCTTTTAGCCAATTTCAAGTCCAAAGTCACCTGCGCTGGGGAAATCTACTTTTTCTTGACTTTAAACTTATTGCCAAACCGAATAGAGAGTAAAGCCCCCTCTACACTGTCCCCATCAAACACTCCCAGGACAGGTACAGCACGGGGTTAGATACAGAGTAAATCTCCCTCTACACTGTCCCCATCAAACACTCCCAGGACAGGTACAACACAGGGTTAGATACAGAGTAAAGCCCCCTCTACACTGTCCCCATCAAACACTCCCAGGACAGGTACAGCACGGGGTTAGATACAGAGTAAATCTCCCTCTACACTGTCCCCATCAAACTCTCCCAGGACAGGTACCGCACAGGGTTAGATACAGAGGAAAGCTCCCTCTACACTGTTTTACTAGGACCCCCGGTGAATTACATGGGAGAAGAATTTTGTCCCTCCTTCCTGGACTAGTTTCCAAGCCAGGTCCAATATGTGGAAAGGAGTTTCTGATATACTGTCCAACCAGTTCCCTTTTAAGTAAAGGAGGCTCTGACTGTTTTTTCTTCTAGGTTAGAATTAAATTCCAATTTCAGAAATGTACTTATGTGTCTGAGCCTCTGCACCAGTCATCCAGTTAGAAAAGGATCAAGTCCCTCCCACAGTGAGATACCTTCAGTTCAAAGAAAGAGAGACGGCTCTAGTAGAAAGCTTAGCCAGCCAACTGAATTACAGTGCAGAAGGCTGTTTAAACTTTCAGCTCAATGTCTTTTCCTCTCTCCGCAGAGAGTTGAGAGTTTCCAGTATTTGGTGTTTTTATTTCAGACTTCCAGCATCGGCAGTATTTTTCCCTTTATTAATAATCCCTGGAATATGCTGCGGGTTTTACAGTGTTCCAGCACTCCTGGACACAGGACAAAGATCATCACAGCTCAGGTCAAGTAACAACATGGTTGGATGGGATTGGGAATCACTGCTATCTAAAACTTTAGCAAGACTTATATAAATAGAGATCACAAACCTACAGACCCACTGGGCTGTTTGTAGCTCAGAGTGTGTTCCGTGCAGGAGGACTATTTTGAGGTCAAGAAACCAGGGAGAACAGGTTTCCAGAATGTCCTGCAGTTTGTAAACTACAGGGCAGCTCTAATTGTTTATCACCCACAAGCAGCTGGATAGATAGGCTGGAGGTCGGTCGGGCAATGAATCTTGCAACACAAGGTTGCAGCAAGAACTGCTGGTGGTGGGAGAGATCACAGGGAGGGCAGGCGGGGTCCAATGGTGGTAGAAGGGTAAGATTGTTGGAGGAGGTGGAGCACACGGTTATGGGAATGGGGGTTACTGAGTAGCTTATTGGGCCTGGAGGAAACATTCCTGCACCTCTTGGCCCCTGTAAAGGCACTGACCTAATAGATTCAGCCCTTCTCTCCTTTCACCTGCTGTATTTCCTGAGGCCAACATGAGTTAAAGATAGAATAACTATTAAAATGAAGGACACAGCCTCATTACAGTTTATAGTGTACAGTTTTGGTTTCCTTACCTGAGGAAGGAAATAGGGATGAGAAGAATTTCCTATGAGGAGAGATTAAGTAGACTTGGCCCATATTCCTTAAAGTTTAGAAGAATGATAGGTGATCTCATTAAAACATACAAAGATTCTGAAGGGGCTTAACAGGGTAGAGACACTGAGAGGTCGTTTCTTCTGACTGGGGAATCTAGAATACAGGGGCACCATCTCAAGATCAGATTCAGCCACTTAGAACTGAGATGTGGAGAAATTCCCTCATTCAAAGGATTGTGAATCTTTGGAATTCTCTACCTTAGAGAGTCGCAAATGCTCATTTGTTGAATATATTCAATATTTTTGGATACTCAGAATCAAGGGATATGGGGATGGTGTGGGGAGGTGGAAGATCAGCCACGATCTTATTGAATAGCAGGGCAGGTTCAAGGGGCAGAATGACCTACTCCAGTTCCTATTTCTTATATTATTATAATACTTAAATGATCAACCCACCTCCTGTGAATGATTGCTCACCTGCCTCGCACCCCACCTTTGTTAAAACAGGAACAGGCTAGGTTCTTGTTTCAGAATTTTTGTTTCTTAACCCCTCACCTGGCCCCAACCCACCCATTTTTTGGGAGTTAAGTTTCAGTACCAACTCTGAAATATAGGGATCAGATTAACACATGAGAAAAGAGAGGCATGTCCATACCAGCCAGACAATGAAGTTGATGGCGAGTACAGTAGGGACTCCTCCAAAGGACAGTCCCTGAAGCACAGTGCTCCGGGATCGTGCACTGTAACAGTGTTCCATTGTTCCATTGGCTAGGGAATCCAAGAGGTTAAGTAGTCCCAGATTATGGCCAAATTTGTTGCTCAGAGCGGGTGAGGAGCGGTGAAGGTGAGAGTTGTCCATCTGGGGAATGCTGTCACTGTGTAAACTCAATACCTGTGGATAGAACAAAAAGCAAGGAGAAAAATAGGATAAATATTTGAAGCAAAGGCCAATAAGGGGTTAAGGGAAGAGAGGAGGGCAGTGGGATTAATTTGGTATTGATACAGGATTAAGGGGAGAGAGCAGGGCACTGGGGTTAGTTTGGGATTGATCTAGATCCCAGGCTTTCTATAGGGAGCTTACATGTCGAATATGAAATGAATTGCACCTGTCAACATCCTGTACAGCTTTGATGGAAATGCACAGAAGCTGTTGTGGGCGTAAGTGGATCTATGCGATAAGATGGAAGGCCTCGGGCAGCTTTAGGCATTTCTGCCCCCATTAGTGACCCCACACCAAGTTTGAACTCTAACCCCTTGTCAATTGCTGCTCCTTCCCAGAGATTCAATTAATCCATCCCATCAACTTGAGCACTGCCCCCCTTACTTGATGCTACGGTCATCTGCCTTTTAAAGGCTTATTTCCAGGCATCTCCACACATTATTCTCACTTTATTTCAAACTTACAACCACGACAGCTCGGTATTTCCATGGAAGCTGTAGTGCAGAGCCGTACAGGATATTGACAGGTGCAATTCATTTCATGTTCATCATGTAAGCTCCCTATATTCAGCTTGGGATTTTTACTCTCTCAATTTACAGCTGGTTTGTGACCACTGGCAGTGCATTCTGCAGATCTGCGCCCACTATCCTGGCAGCAATCATTACTCACTAACTCTGCGTTGCTGTTATCAGACAGACCATAAAGTTACAGTCAGACTGCGGGGCAATGAGGGCTCTCCCCTCAGGATATGCTCATGCACCCTGTCAGGAGTTTGGGCACAGCTTCAAAGCCATGCTGCTTCCAGGAATATCATCAAGCAAACCATCAGCATCCTACACAGCATTTCTGCTGCCTGGACTGTGACAAAGAGGATTTGCAGTAAACCTGAGTAGGAATCCAGGCCTGTGGTCTGCTATGCACTCTATAACTTTGCCACCCTGGGGTACACCACAGGGTTGCCAACTCAGAGTGAAGCTATTCTAGATTTTATTTTCTCCGATCGTGATGACATCATCTATTGATCTTTCACCTGTCATTTCCAAACCCGTGCACAATAAAGCTATTCTTTTTATTTTAGTGCTGGGTGCCGTCCCCACCACTACTGTACCAGAATGCCTCTCACCAGGGTGATTCATCAGTTTGGGGTTTCTTTGAGCTGTGTTAATAGCTATTAAAACTATTAACTTAGCTTTCTTCTAGCTATAATGTAAGCAGCAGGCAGCAACACACCTTTTACCAAATTCCCTTGGCTCGAGTGACTTTCTCTGAGACTTAATTCCAGTTAAGTCCCTTGGCAGAAAGCTTTCTAAGTTTGATTTTTAGTCAATGCAATTTTTCAAGCCCGGCAGCAAAGTGAGAAGCTGGAAGCAGACGCTGTCCCTCTTACCTTGAGTGAGTCTTGGCCTTTCCCAGGGATTTCTTTTCAGCCAGAGTCTAGGCTGGCCTGAAGTGCTGGGACTGCGGGTATGAATTTTCTAGAGAATTCCAGGAGGTGGGCTAGCGCTTTCCAGGAGTTGAAAGTTCAGACAGTTCAGTTGTCCTATTGCTGGCTCTGTTACCTCCTGATTGGGCTGACTCCTTTGATCTTTTTCTAACCTTTCTCTCTCTCTCTTTCTCTCTGAGTCTTGGGTCACTTGAGGACTTGACTCAAGGCTCACTCACTTGCTCTCAGGCTCAGCTTCAGCCACTAGTGGCAAAAAAATAACAGGCAGGGCAGCACACAGCAACGTCCATGAGTGCAGGATGTGTGTACGGGTTCACCATGTAAACATTCTAGGCGCTGGCTGTGTCTATACAGACTGCTGTCAAGCCTGCCTACAAAATGCTGTTCAGTTAAATGGACTCTGTGGCCATCGGGGATTGATTGATGGAGAATCCTATCATTTTAAAATCTTCTGGATTTCTTTTAATAGCCGCCAGGAGATTGAGGATAATTCCGGTAATTTCCTGACCATTCCAGGAGAGTTAGCAACCTTAAACAGCCAGTCCCATCGGCTGAGAACCAACAAGAACAGGAGGAGCAGCAGGAAGAGGAAGAGAAAGAAAAAGCGAGGCAGCAACCACCACTAGTGCGCTCAGAGACAAAGTCAGCGAGGAGATCTTCACCTTGCTGTACCATTTCTATCCTCATTCTCCATCATTCCACAATTCTCACCTACGTTACAATCACACCACATTTAATGGTTTTTGCCCTTAAATCACGACAAAAGCAAACACAAAATTCTGATCCATAAACAAAGTTTATCAAACAAATCATGTTTGTATTAACACAATGAATGACTATTCCCCCATATCAAGCTCCTAGTTCTGTTCAGGTAGCCTGAACAAGCCTGGTGCTGCTGCACAGTGTTTCCCTGAGGACCACAGTTTAGGAAGTGGGACACAAACCACTGGCTGTGGTGGGCATCCTTGGAGACCTCAAAGCTTTAAGGGCCCAACTACAGACAGCAGATTTTCAGAATTACCTGGAAAAACTCAGCAGGTCTGGCAACATTGGCTGAGAAGAAAAGAGTTGACGTTTTGAGTCCTCATGACCCTTCAACAGAACTGAGTTCTGCTGAAGGGTCATAAGGACTCGAAACGTCAACTCTTTTCTTCTCTGCCGATGCTGCCAGACCTGCTGAGTTTTTCCAGGTAATTGTTTTGTTTTGGATTTCCAGCATCCGCAGTTTTTTGTTTTTACTTTAGCAGACTTTCAGCCTGGGTTGCAACATTCTGGGTAGGGTGGCACTAGCAGGGGCACTGAAAGAGTGCCTGGCAAAGAAACAGCCATGCTGTTATCATCGGAGAGGATAGCAGGTGCCCCTCCTCTGGAGCAAGGGCCATTTTCCTAGGACAGCACCTCAGCACTCCGAAGGTTCTGCTGGAGATCACAGTGCAGGAGTAATGTGACGTTATAGAAGGCCCCTTTGAACAGTGTCCCCCAAAGCCACGATGGCAGCCACCTAAGCTCCTATGGCAGATGAGGCTCCATCATGATATGTTCCACTGCAGCACTGATGGAGAATGATCTCCATGCTCTGAGCAAAACCTTGATAAAAGATTGAGTTGGATTCTTCCATGCTTCATGACATTGTGCACAATCCCACTGGCAGATTGCCCAGCAATTACCAGTGTTTACCTATCAAACTCCTTCAGTAATCTGGTGCTTCAAAGCCAGTATTAGAGTACTCTGCACCAGAGCCAGTCTGTGACCTCAGCAATTTGGCAGCTATACCATCCTATACCCTTGCCCCAGCCTGAACTCTAATTGGAGGGTCACGCTGAAACTTGCAAGGATCAGGCTGAGTGATGGTGCATTTTCTAGAAGGTTGGTCTCCTTCTCCTCCTCCACTGGCAGAGTGGTGTCAACATTCCTCACAGCTGCACTGAAAGAGAGGGCGCTGTTCGGTTTGTGCTGCGAGAGAGTGAAGTGGGTATTGAAAGCAAAGTCTGTGGAGTCAAAAGCAGTCAGAAGAGACCGAGGATTCAATATAAAGAATCTTTTGTTATAACCCACCCCTAGGTGAGGTTCCCCAAAGTTGTTGATCCAGGCAAGGCCCCTCCACCTGGCTGGGACACCCCCAAACTGTTATGCTCCGGGTGAGGAGGGATGAACTGGCTCCCTGTCTTTATTCAGCACCCCCTGCCTCTCTCTGGTGGTCACAACAAGATTTAATACAAAAAGGATCCCTCTCGCGGATACCTTTTCCCCAGGCCCAATCATTCTGGTTTTGAAGGAGCCAATTTGATCAGACTTTCTTGAGTTAAAGGTAAGAGTATGCTTATTAACTACTAAAGGCAAGAAAGGATAAAACACATGTATATACGGTCATACAGGTTAAAAGTAAGAATTTAGCTTGAAGTGAGTGAATATATATTTATGTATATTAAAAAGGGTATAAGGAACAGTCCTTGGCTTGTGGGGAATAGGTGAGCATTGCAGCCGGTGCAATTCGAGATTCCAGTAGAATTGACTCCGGTAGACGAATAGTCGGATTCGAGGTTCCTGTATAGTTGACTCCAGTGGATGAATAATCGGTTTTGAGGTTCTAGTAGTGTTGAATTCGGCAGAGAGGGAGAAAGATTGGGATACCTGCAAAATGGTGATTTGCAGAGGTACTGTGTGTGGCTAAAACAAAAACAGAATTATCTGGAAAAACTCAGCAGGTCTGGCAGCATCGGCGGAGAAGAAAAGAGTTGACGTTTCGAGTCCTCATGACCCTTCAGCAGAGGACTCGAAACATCAACTCTTTTCTTCTCCGCCGATGCTGCCAGACCTGCTGAGTTTTTCCAGGTAATTCTGTTTTTGTTTTGGATTTCCAGCATCCGCAGTTTTTTGTTTTTATCAGTGTGTGTGGCTGTTACTTCTGAGTCAAACTTCCAGCACTTGCTCTCTCTCAGAACACACACCACAGCCAGACACTTGGGCAGCTTTTCAGCTCACTTTTAACCCCTTCTTTGTATATTCCAAGTGGGAAGCAAATTCACAAATCCGTCAGGGCATTGTTCACAGGACTTCTTGATGAGATGATGCTAATCTCCCATTATGTCCCATTGTCACTACCGGAGGGAGCAATTTGTTTCTGGATGGCTTTAGCGTACCTTGTCTGGCAACAGGCGGGGTTCCATTATCTCTCACGGAGTCACTCTGCAGCATTCCAACCAGAAGCTTGTGTATATTTTTTGAAAAATTCAGATTTTATTTTTTAAATATTTCTGGACGCAATTCAGAATTCTTCCTTATTATCATGATACCTTCAAAGTAATTGTAATCTACAAGGGAGGCAAGGGTTATGGGGGGGGCGGGGGTGATACAAGCAGTAAAATGGAGTTAAGGCCACAAATCAGGTGAGCCATGGGTCAAAATGTTTCCCTCGTCAGGCGGGCTCGGCGAGAGCAGGTGGTTGGGAAGCCGAACGCTGCCTGCAATTGGCTCCACTCTGTGATTTTACGTGGGCGGACCAATTAAGGTCCATCCCACATGGATTGCGAGCGGCAGCACTCAGCCCTATCTGTGCAGGCTCGGGGGGGAGGAGGGAGAGAGACTGGGCCTGGTCTGCAGTTTGCACATGTGCCTCAGGGAGATTGAAGCGCTTTTTTAAAAAAATTGATAAAGACTATAGAAATTTTTAAAAAAACATGTCCCCTCATGTGACTCTGTCACATGAGCTGGGGCATGTTTTTAATTCAAAAATAAAATTTTTAGTTAATGTTTATTTGCTTTAGGAAACCTCATTCCATTTGTGGATGAGGTTTCCTAAAATTTGTAAAGGCTGCTTGGCTTTTTCACCTGCCCGCCAACCCTAAGGTTGGACGGGCAGCGTTAATTTGATTTTGATTACTTGTTAATGGTCTTAATAGGCCATTCAATTATTGGCGGGCACGCAGCTGACTCCAGTGCGCTCCCACCGAACGTAATATCTCGCGAATGCGTGATGACATCGGGACGCACACTCATCATCCCGCATCATTTTACACTTAGGTGTGTTGGGCATGTGCCCGCACATCGTATGTAAAATTCTGCCCATTATCTTACTGAATGGTGCAGCAGGCTTAAGGAACCAAATGGCCTACTCCTGCTCCTTTTTCTTGTGTTCTTACGTTGTTATATCCTTAGTGTCACCAGTGACCATGGCCTCCACTCTTCTCCTGCTCATGGTGCACTGACCAGCCCTAACTTTAACCTCTACCACCTAGAAAGACAAGGTCAGCAGACAGGATATTGGAGAGGGTGGGGGAGCATCCCGTTAGAGGATCAATAACTTAAGAGTAGGAAAGATATCCTATACTGGAACAAGAAGGAACTGTACTGTTAGGATAGGCTCCATCTGAACCGGGAGGAACCAGGATCCTTACGGCACAGGTAAACAGGGCAGTCACAAGGACTTTTAAATAATAGTTCAAAAACAAACTAAAAGACAAGAGAGCAGAGTAAGAGTCAGAAATTATGCTTTAGGCAATACAGGTAAAGAGAAAAGTAAAAGATATAAAATAACTAAATGATGAGCGAGTAATAGGAAAATGTGAGTGAAACATTATAGCAGTAGAGGTTAGGGTGTGCAGCCCAAATAGGCATTCTTCATACAAACCCATGGGACAGAATTTTACATTTGACATGTGGGCCAACACGCCGGAACGTAAAATGATCCGTGATGATGTTGGGCATCATCGCAAAGTCAGGCGATATTGCGTTCGGCGGGCACGCGCCAGGGTCGGCTGCACGCCCACCAATAATTATTAGGCCTATTAAGGCAATTAAGCAGGTAATTAAGCTGAATTTTATGCTGCCCATCTAACCTTACGGTTGGTGGGCAGGCGAAAAGCCAAGCGACCTTTATGTTTTTTTAAAGAAACCAGATCATACAGCGGGATGAGGTTTCACAGAATCACACAGTGCAGAAGAGGCCCTTCGGCCCATCGAGTCTGCACCGACACGTGAGAAACACCTGACCTACCCACCTAACCCCATTTACCAGCACTTGGCCCATAGCCTTGAATGTTATGACGTGCCAAGTGCTCATTCAGGTACTTTTTAAAGGATGTGAGGCAACCCACCTCCACCACCCTCCCAGGCAGCGCATTCCAGACCTTCACCACCCTCTGGGTAAAAGGTTTCTCCTCACATCCCCCCTAAACCTCCTGCCCCCTCACCTTGAACTTGTGTCCCCTTGTGACTGTCCCTTCAATTAAGGGGAACAGCTGCTCCCTATCCACCCTGTCCATGCCCCTCATAATCTTGTACACCTTGATCAGGTCGCCCCTCAGTCTTCTCTGCTCCAACAAAAACAACCCAAGTCCATCCAACCTCTCTTCATAACTTAAATGTTTCATCCCAGGCAACATCCTGGTGAATCTCCTCTGCGCCCCCTCCAGTGCAATCACATCCTTCCTCTAATGTGGCGACCAGAACTGCACACAGTACTCCAGCTGTGGCCTCACTAAGGTTCAAAAACTCCAATATGATCTCCCTACTTTTGTAATCTATGCCTTGATTGATAAAGGCAAGTGTCCCATATGCCTTTTCACCACCCCACTAACATGGCCCTCTGCCTTCAGAGATCTATGGACACACACGCCAAGGTCCCTTTGTTCCTCAGAACTTTCTAGTGTCATGCCATTCATTGAATACTTCCTTGTCAAATTACTCCTTCCAACGTGTATCACCTCACACTTTTCAAGGTTAAATTCCATCTGCCACTTATCTGCCCATTTGACCATCCCATGCAGATCTTCCTGAAGCCCAAGACACTCAACCTCACTGTTGACCACCCAACCAATCTTTGTGTCATCCTCAAACTTACTAATCCTACACCCACATAGTCATCTATGTCGTTTATATAAATGAGAAATAATAGGGGACCCAGCAGAGATCCCTGTGGTATGCCACTGGTCACTGGCTTCCAGTTACTAAAGCATCCTTCTGTCATCATCCTCTGCCTCCTACAACTAAGCCAATTTTGAATCCACCTTATCAAATTACAAATTAAATAAAAACTTACTCTGAAAAATAAAAACATGTCCCATTTCATGTGACACAGTAAAATGAGGGGATACGTTTCATTAATTTTTTAATCTATTTTTTTTTAAAAAGCACTTCAATCTCCCTGAGGCAGCTCCATGTCTTAGGGAGATTGAAGCTCTTGAAAGAGCACTGGGCTGGACTCTCCCTTCTCCCCTTCCCGCACAGGTAGCGTTCAGCACTACCGCTCACGATCCACGTAGGGCAGGCCTTCATTGGCCCGCCTGTGTGAAATCACGATGCAGAGCTGATCGTGGGTGGTGGTGGGGTCCGCAACTGCCCCTGCCCCCTCCTGCCAAGCCCACCCGACGAATGGAGAATCCTGGCCATGGAGTATAAGGAATAATTTGAATGAACTACAGATGCAAATTCAACTTGGAGGGAGTGGCACTGTAGTCATTACTGAGACATGGCTGCAAAATGGTCAGGTCTGGGAATTAATAGACCAGGGCCAGGATTTTACTTATGGTGGACGGGCAGGCACACCGCCATCTTACTTGGGTGGGCCAATTAAGCGTAATGCGCGGCTGGTAGCACTCAGTGCTACCTGTATGGGCGGGGGGGGGGGGGAGGAGGGAGAGTCTCGGAGCTGCCTCAGGGAGATTGAAGCACTTTTTAAAAAAAAAATACATTAAAAATTTAATGAAACATTGTCCCCTCATGTGACTGTGCACGAAGCTGCCTCGGGGAGACTGAACGGAGAATGAAACATTTCAATAAATGATGTGAAAATTTATTTAAACATGTCCCCTCATGTGGCAGTGTCCCAGGTGTTGGGGCATGTTTGTGACGGTGGGAAAATTAAATTACTGATTTTATAAAAGCTTCAGGAAACCTCATCCTGCCCATAGATGAGGTTTCCTGAAAAAATGCAAAGGCCGTTTGGGCTGTTTGGCTGCCCGCCAACCTTAAGGTTGGAGAGGCAGCGTTTTTAACTAGTTTAATTAATTTTTAACTAGTTTTTAACTAGTTTAATTAATTTTTAACTAGTTTTTAACTAGTTTTTAACTAGTTTAGTTTTTAACTAGTTTTTAACTAGTTTTTAACTAGTTTAATTAATTTCTTAATGGTCTTAATAGGCCATTGACATTTCAGCGGGTGCACAGCCGCGTCCGATGTACACCTGCCAAAAAAAATATCGAGATGATGCGCAATGGCGTTGGGATGCACGCCCAACGTCATCACACGTCATTTTACATGTCGGCATGTTGGGCTTGCCCCTGCACGCCAACCAGAAGATTCAGCCCCAGGTTATAAGGTCTATAGGAAAGTAGGGAAAATGGTAGAGGGGGTGCAAGTAGCCTCAGTGATTAAGGATGAAATCGTTCCAATGATAATGGAGACTATAACGAGGGGTAAGCAGCCAGCAGAGACTACAGTTAGAAGGAAGAAATAGAAAGGATTTAAGACCATAGTAGGAGTTCTGTATATGTCTCCTGATAGCAGCTGTGAAGTGGGAGAATGTATAAATGCTGGGATTAGACTAGTATGTAGCAGAAGCAGAGTGGTGCTAATGGGAGATTTTAATTTTTATATTGATTGGTATAAGCATACTAGCATATGTCAGAAAGGTAGTGAATTTCTTGAGTCTGACTGGGATAATTTTCTAAAGCAGTATGTCCTAGAATCAACAAGGGGACAGGCCATGTTAGATTCAGTAATGTGTAATAAGCCAGATTTAGTTAACAGCCTAACGGGTAATGAAAATTTATCCAGTAGTGATGATAATAGAGAATCATAAAAAGTTTACGGCACAGGAAGAGGTCGCTTGTATCTGCACCAGCCGAAAAATGAGCCCCCCAGCCTAATCCCACTTTCCAGCATTTGGTCTGTAGCCCTGCAGGTTACAGCACTTGAGGTGCAGATACCTTTAAATCCAGACATCTTTTAAATGAGTAAGCATTTCTGCCTCTACTACCCTTTCAAGCAATGAGTTCCAGACCCCCTTCAATCCTCTAGTGAAAAACTGTTTCCTCATTTCCCTTTTAATCTTTCTACCAATCACTATAAATCTATGCCCCCTAGTCACTGACCTCTCTGAAGTAAATAGGCCCTTCTCATCCACTCTATCCAGGACCCTCGCAATTTTGTACATCTCAAGCAAATCTCAGCCTCCTCTATTCCATGGAGAGTAACCCCAGCCTCAAGTTCAATGTAGTATTTGAAACAGCTACTACGATTTAGTAAGACTGGCTTCAATGAGATAAAATAGAGACTATTCACAGTAAACTAGGCAAATCTGTTAATGGGTAAAATTACAGAATATCAGTGGGAGGTGTTCAAAAAAGAATTTGTAATAAAGAATCAGATTATATGCCTAAGGAACAAGATTTCTATTACCAAAAAAAACAGGCATAGACAATATAAAATTAAAAGAAAAAACATTTAAAAATGCAAAACATAGCACAGGTCCTTGTGAATGGAAATAATCTATTCTAAAGGATGTGATAACTGGATATTTTGAAAATAATGGTGAGATTGGGCAGAGTTAACATGGATTTATCAAAGGGAAGTCATGTTTAACAAACCTTTTAGAGTTTTTTAAGGATGTTACTAGCAGGATAGACAAAGGAGAACCAGTGGATGTGGTGCATTTGGATTTTCAGAAGGCTTTCGATAAGGTCTCACACAAGAGGTTAGTAAGCAAAATTCAAACTCATGGGATTGGGGGTAATATATTGGCATGGATTGAGGATTGGTTAAAGGACGAAAACAGACATTAGGGATAAATGGATCATTCTCAGGTTGGCAGGCTGTGACTGGTGGGGTACTGCAAGGATCAGTAATTGGGTCCCAGCTATTTGCAATCTATATCAATGATTTGGGTGTGGTGACCAAATGTAATATTTTCAAGTTTGCCAATGGCACAAAACTTGGTGGGAATGTGAGTTGTGAGGAGGTTGCAAAGAGGCTTCAAGGAGATTTGGACAGACTGGGCAAGATTTTCCGCTCCCGTCAAAAATCAATGGACTTTTGGCTGTCCCGTCAGATCCCCCACAGCGGGTCCCACCACTGTGGGGCCAGAAAATTCTGGGCTAGAACATGTGTGATTATATGTGTAAATGTTTATATTTTCTGTGTTTTTGTATATGTACTGTGCAGGTAAGGGTAAGCTATGTCTGAGTGTATCCAGGATTAATCAAAGGTGAGATTGTTGGAGTCAAGCTGTCTGTAGAAAGTGAGGGATGTAAGACTAAAGATGTTATCTTCTTGCCTTTTGTAATGAGGCCTTATTTTGAGTGTTAACTTACAAGGAAACAGAGTAGATTTGAAATTAGCATTTGGGGATAAGTGTTGAAATTAATTTGTAGCTATTGCATTTCAAAGGAGTCTCAAAGGAAAGGAACATTTGCATTTTACAGGAGATTTGAGAGTTAACAGGGGTGGGCATTTTAAATGTTATTGATTCGAAATAGAGGTAAAATAGGAACATGAAAGGTTTTAATATTTGAGAATCTGAGTTTTCAAAGAGATATTTAAAGACAATGGAGAACTAAGATGAAAGGGGTGAAAAAGAAGCTCTGACCCAAATTTTTAATTCCTCTCTGGCCACGGGGGAGGTGCCAGAGGACTGCAGAACAGCTAATGTGGTTCCGCTATTTAAGAAGGGTTGTAGAGATAAGCCAGGGAACTACAGGCCAGTGAGTCTCACGTCAGTGATAGGGAAACAATTCGAGAAAATTCTGAAGGAGAGAATCTAACTCCAATTGGAGAGGCAAGGTTTGATCAGGGATAGTCAGCATGGCTTTGTCAAAGGGAGGTCATGCCCAAGAAATTTGATTGAATTTTTTGAGGAGGTTACCAGGTGTGTAGATGAGGGCAGTGCAGTTGATGTAATTGATATGGATTTCAGCAAAGCCTTTGACAAGGCCCCACATGGGAGACTTATAAAGAAGGCAAATGCACATGGGGTACAGGGTAATTTGATAAGGTGGATTCAAAATTGGCTTAGTTGTAGGAGGCAGAGGGTGATGACAGAAGGATGCTTTAGTGACTGGAAGCCAGTACCACAGGGATCTGTGCTGGGTCTCCTATTATTTGTCATATATATAAACGACATAGATGACAATTTGGGGGGTAGGATTAGTAAGTTTGCGGATGACACAAAGATTGACCGGGTGGTTAACAGTGAGGTTGAGTGTCTTGGGCTAAAGGAAGATTTAGACGGAATGGTCAAATGGGCAAATAAGTGGCAGATGGAATTTAAACCTGAAAAGTGTGAGGTGATACACTTTGGAAGGAGTAATTTGACAAAGAAGTATTCAATGAATGGCATGACACTAGGAAGTTCTGACCTTGGTGTGTGTGTCCATATATCTCTGAAGGCAGAGGGGCATGTTAATGGGCTGGTGAAAAAGGCATATGGGACACTTGCCTTTATCAATCGATGCATAGATTACAAAAGTAGGGGGATCATGTTGGAGTTGTAGAGAACCTTGTTTTGTACCACAGTACCGCTGGCGTACTGTGTGCAGTTCTGGTCGCCACATTATAGGAAGGATGTGATTGCGCTGGAGGAGGTGCAGAGGAGATTCACAAGGATGTTGCCTGGGATGAAACATTTAAGTTATGAAGAGAGGTTGGATAGACTTGGGTTGTTTTCGTTGGATCAGAGAAGACTGAGGGACGACCTGATCGAGGTGTACAAAATTATGAGGGGCATGGACAGGGTGGATAGGGAGCAGCGTTCCCCTTAGTTGAAGGGTCAGTCACGAGGGGGCATAAGTGCAAGGTGAGGGGCAGGAGTTTTAGGGGGGTTGTAAGGAAAAACTTTTTTTTACCCAGAGGGTGGTGACGGTCTGGAATGCACTGCCTGGGAGGGTGGTGGAGGTGAGTTGCCTCACATCCTTTAAAAAGTACCTGTTATTTAACAATAACATTCAAGGCTATGGGCCAAGTGCTAGTAAATGGGATTAGGTAGGTAGGTCAGGTGTTTCTCACGCGTCAGTGCAGACTTGATGGGCCGAAGGGCCTCTTCTGCACTGTGTGATTCTGTGAAAAGATATTTAGGAAAATGGGGTTTCAGCTGTAGTGAGTTGCTATGGAGAGAGTGCCACTGAAAGTTAACTCTGGTGTTTTGGGGTGTGCTGAAAAGCTGTGAAAATCTTTTAATTGAAGAAAGCAACTCAGTTTTGGGCCAGGAGAACATTTTTGTCCTGAGAAACAATTTTTTTTGAATCACTCTTTGGAAAACCCACATCAGCGTGCATTTGTTCTTGGAAGCTTTATGCTTCTGTTTAAAGTGAAAGCATTTCTCGGTTTGGGAAATATTTCCTGGATTTTATGGTTAAGAATAGGACTGTTGCCAAAAAGATAGTTCATCTGTACCTTTGATAAAGCATTTTGGGGGTTATTTTGTAAGTCTTTTTCCTAACTATGTATCTTTTATTTTGGGTGTTCTTCAGTTTTTTTCCCTTTTCTTTTAATAAACATTTTTAATTCTTCAAATTTTAAAAGTTATCACTGGAGTCCTGTGTTTTTTGTGTTCAGTAGCTTTTTCTCCTCATTTCTACAATACAGGGAAAAAAATTCCAATCAGCTGAGATAGATTTTAATCTGAGACCTGGCTTGCTCAGCATTAACATCAGCTGCAGCTGTAACACACAGCAGATGGATTATGATATGGAAAAATGTGAAAAAAATATCCACTTTGGTTGGAAAAACAGAAAGGCAGAGTGTTTCTTAAATGAGATTGGGAAGTGTTGACGAGCGAAGGAACCTGGGTGTCCTTGTCCATGAGTCATTGTGAGTTAACATGCAGATGCAACAAGCAATTGGAAAGGCAAAAAGTATGTTTAGGGAGAATTTTCTCCCTGTTGGGCGGGTGGTTTGGGAGCGGGTGTGGAGCTGATCACCACCCGCGATCGGCTGTGCCCTGCCATTTAAGGCCCGCCCAGCGTGACACGCACCCGGAAGTGCTCAGTGCTACCTGTGCAGGCTGCGGGGGGGACGGAGGGAGATATGCGCAAAAGAGTGCAGAAATCTCCCTGAGGCATGGAGCTGCCTCAGGGAGATTAATTTAATAGTAAAACATTGCAAAAAAAAACTCAGATATGTCCCCTCATGTGACATGAGCTATGAATTTTCAGAAAACATGTTATTTAATTAATAAACACTTCATGAAACCTCAGCCTGCCTGTGGATGCGGTTTCATGAAAAATGCGAAGGCCGCCTGTGCTCTTTGCCTGCTTGTGAACCTTAAGGTTGGACAAGCAGCCCTGACAATCACTTTAATTAGTTAATTAATGTCCTTAACAAGCCTTTGACAGTTCGGCGGGCACGCAGCTGATTCCAGTGCGTGCCTGTCGAACTGAAGATCAGAATGATGCAGGGTGACATCGGGACGCATGCTCGATGTCACCACGCGTCATTTTACGTGTCGGCAAGTGGGGCCCACCCCCGCACGCCGAACAGAAGATTCTGGCCTTAGTCTTTATTGCAAGGAGATTGGAGTATAGGAGTAAGGAAGTCTTGCTGCAGTTGTATAGAGCCTTGGTGAGACCACACCTGGAGTATTGTGTACAGTTTTGATCTCCTTACCTAAAAGGATGATATACTGGCCATAGAAGGAATGCAACGAAGGTTCACCAGGCTAGTCCCTGGGATGGTGAGATTGTTCTTTGAGGAAAGATTGTGGAAACTGGGCATGTATTCTCTATGGTTTAGAAGAATGAGGGCCAATCTCATCGAAGTGTACAAAATTCATACAGGATTTGACGGGGTAGAAGTAAGAAGGAAGATTCCCCTCAGTTGAAGAGTATGCTGAACTACAGCACACGTAGTCTCAGAATAAGGGGTAGACCATTTAGGACCACGATCTGGAGGAATTTCTTCAATCAGAGGATGGTGAATCTTTGGGGTTCTCTAAGTCAGAGGGCTTTGGAGGCTCAGTCATTCAGTATGTTCAAAGCAGAGATCGATAGATTTCTAGATACCAATGACATCAAGGGATACGGGGATAGTGCGGGAAGATGGTGTTGAGTTAGAAGATCAGCCATGATCTAGTTAAATAGTAGAGCAGGCTCAAGGGGCCGAATGGCCTACCTCTGCTCCTGTGTTCCTATGATACAAAGACCAGCAAAAGGTGACAAAGCAGACAGTGAGAGCAACGAAAAGGAATATAAAAAGAAACTGCCAAAGGTTATCAAAATCAACACAAAAATGATAAAGAGATGGGTGTCAGAAGCAATGCTGACCTTTAAAAACTGATAACAGTGATATTATCAATGAAAATAAGGAAATGGTGGGCATTCTGAATAATTACTTTGGGCAGAATTTTACACGGATTGGGTGGAAGCGCGCCCAACCCGATCGGACACGAAATCGCACGAGTTGACGTCAGACGAGCGACCTGAAATCATCCAGCACTCACGTGATATTTCAGTCGGTAGGCATGTGCAAAAGTTGGAAGCAATTAAGAGGCCAATTAAGATTATTAAAGGTGCAATTGTCTCTGATTTTTCGTGGTCCGTCCAACCTTACGGTTGGCAGACGAGCAAATCGGCCCAGCGATTTTGCATTTTTTATGAAACCTCATCCAAGGGCAGGATGAGGTTTCCATTATTAACTGAAAGAAAAAGAAAAATCTACGGACAGCATTTTTATTATGTATATGTTCAGGTGACTGATTGTGATGTTTGGATTTTTTTTCCTAATTTTAAAAACTTTATTTAATGCTTTTCAGGCCTTCAAGTTCCCTGAGGCAGCTCTCTGCCTTCAGGCAGCTTTGTGTCAGCACTCACCCGCGCCTGCGCTGATATCAGCACCCACCCTCCCTCCTCCTGCCACCATCCCGGCAGCGCACGCTTCATGCTGGCTGGCCATTAATTGCCCCCGCCCACCAACTGAAAAATTCTGCCCTTTGTGTCAGTATCTACAGTAGAGGAAGACTTCAGTATGCTGGACATCCCATGGAAACTAATACCAGGGGCAAGGACTGACCAAAACTAAAATTAGTGAAACTACAGTAGTGTATAAAATAATGGAACAAAATGTTAGCAAATTCTCAGATCCTGATGCTTTCCATCCCAAGTTTTAAACAAAGTAGGTGAGAATACTGCAGATTAGCCAGAATCTCACTGAATGATAGAATAGATTTGCTGGGCTAAATGGCCTCCTCCTGATCCTACGTTTCCACCCTCTCACCAACATCCTCCTACCTCCTCAGACCCCCTTCCTCGCACACCCACTACCCCCAACTCCATTATCCTGATTCTTGATACACAGTGGATCTTCCGAGACACCACCCTGAAGCCCTTAGGGAATCATGAACTTCAAGTGACACCCTTTACTCTAGGATCCACCCAGACAAAAAGCAAAAGAGGTAAATACACAAGCTAAAAGCAAAATACTGCAGATGCTGG
Source organism: Carcharodon carcharias (assembly GCF_017639515.1). NCBI lineage: Eukaryota > Metazoa > Chordata > Chondrichthyes > Lamniformes > Lamnidae > Carcharodon > Carcharodon carcharias. Next base: position 113,122,785 of record NC_054486.1, read on the forward strand.
AAATCTAGAACAAAAACAGAAATACCTGGAAAAACTCAGCAGGTCTGACAGCATCTGCGGAGAAGGATACAATATACAAGCTGTTGTCTGTTCTTCAGCTTTTCAGACTCAATGAGTGTACATTCACGGCAATAAACTCTGGCCCAGCCAGCGAAGCCCACATCCCATGAATGAATAATAAAAAAAACTCCAGCCCCGCTTTGTGACACAGTGCATCAACAGTGGAGGATAGTGAATTTGTGGAATTCTTTACCGCAGAGGACTGTAGAGGCTGGGTCATTAAGTATATTCAAGGCTGAGATGCAGATTTTTAATCAGTAAGGGAATCAAGGTTATGGGAAAAAGGCAGGAAAGTGGAGTTGAGGATAATCAGATCAGCCGGAATCTCATTGAATGGTGGAGCAGACTCGATGGGCTGAACGGCCTACTTCTGCTCCTATGTCTAATGATCTTATGCTACCACCTCATGGAGCCCCCTCTCTGCCCCCACCTCGCACAGCCTCTAGTCAGCACACGCAGCCCCCTCGCTGCAACCTCCTCATACAGCCCCTCACTGCCACCGCTTCATGCAGACCCCCCTGCCACTGCCTCGCGCAGCGCCCCCTCACCTATTGCTGTTCTTTCCTCACCTACCCAAAGGCCACTGCAAAGCCAGGAGTCAGACAATCAGTAACTCTGCACAGTTCATCGACTCCATGGATCATATTGGGTGACTGTACCCAGTGTATGACAGTAACACTCCCAAATTCCAGACACAAGATTTTGCAGCCTGAATATACAACCTCCCCATTGCATAGTTGGTGGATCCCAGTGCAGATATCAGCTCCCCATTGCAGCATGTCACTGGATCCCAAAGTGCGGATGCAGCCACCTCACTGCATTGTCAGTGGACTCCAGAGTGGATACAGTCTTCCCATTGTGCCATGTCAGTGGATCCCAAAACAAATACAGGCTCCCCGTTGCAAAGTTGCAATGGCTCCTAGGGCAGATTATCAATTACCTGATCGATGTTGACAGACGAGGCGATTGAGCTGCTGTCAAAGTTTCCTCGCTGGCTGCGGCTTCAGTCAATAGAATTATGTAGCACAGAAGAATTCAGTGCCAAACTCTCATATTTTCAGTGCGGAATCAAGCTGAAAGGTTAGCTGCTGTTCGAATAGGTTCTGCTCTAACACTGCTGGTTATTTGAAAAAGAAAGGAGTAATTTATGGATTTGGAGACATTAGGAAGCCATTTATAGCCCCTCCAGCCTGGTCTGACATTCAAATCATGGCTGATCTGTATCTCAACTCCACTGACTTGCTCTGGTTCCATCTGTCTTGGTACTCACAGCCAGTAAAAATCTCTCAATCTCAGTCTTGAAAATGACAATTGACCTCCAGAATCCACAGCCTTTTGGGGAGAGAGTTCCAGATTTTCACTCTCTTTTGTGTGAAGAAGTGCTTCCTGACATCGACCCAGAATAATGCAGCTCTCACTTTAAAGTTATGTCCCCTTGTTCTGGAATCTTCCACCCGAGGAAATGATTTCACTTTATTTAGTTTATCAAATCGTTTTACCATCATTTTAAACATGTCAATCAGGTCAGCAATCCTTCTAAACTCAGGGTAATACAAGCTACGAAATCTGCCCTCATAATTCAACCCATTGAGCTTTGCTATTGCAATTCTGTAGCACCTTTCACAACTTAGGACCACCCTAAAATGCTTCACAGTCAATTAACCACTTCTGAAGTGTAGGTTCTGCTGTAATACAAATTTGCATACTGCAAGCTCCCACAAACAGCACTAAAACACATGACTAGATAATCAGTTTTCATGATATTGGTTGAGGCATAAATATTTGCCAGGGTACCAGAGTTAATTCCCCTGCTTCTCTTTAAATAGTGTCACAGAATCCTTTCAATCCACCTGTCGGGTGAGACAGGGCCTCAGCTTAACATCTCATCCAAAAAAATGGCAGCTCCGATAGTGCAACACTTCCTGCATATTGACTCTCTGCCAGTGCGGCACTCCCTCAGCACTGACTCTCTGCCAGTGCGGCACTCCCTCAGCACTGACCCTCTGCCAGTGCGGCACTCCCTCAGCACTGACCCTCTGCCAGTGCGGCACTCCCTCAGCACTGACCCTCTGCCAGTGCGGCACTCCCTCAGCACTGACCCTCTGCCAGTGCGGCACTCCCTCAGCACTGACCCTCTGCCAGTGCGGCACTCCCTCAGCACTGACCCTCTGCCAGTGCGGCACTCCCTCAGCACTGACCCTCTGCCAGTGCGGCACTCCCTCAGCACTGACCCTCTGCCAGTGCGGCACTCCCTCAGCACTGACCCTCTGCCAGTGCGGCACTCCCTCAGCACTGACCCTCTGCCAGTGCGGCACTCCCTCAGCACTGACCCTCTGCCAGTGCGGCACTCCCTCAGCACTGACCCTCTGCCAGTGCGGCACTCCCTCAGCACTGACCCTCTGCCAGTGCGGCACTCCCTCAGCACTGACCCTCTGCCAGTGCGGCACTCCCTCAGCACTGACCCTCTGCCAGTGCGGCACTCCCTCAGCACTGACCCTCTGCCAGTGCGGCACTCCCTCAGCACTGACCCTCTGCCAGTGCGGCACTCCCTCAGCACTGACCCTCTGCCAGTGCGGCACTCCCTCAGCACTGACCCTCTGCCAGTGCGGCACTCCCTCAGCACTGACACTCTGCCAGTGCGGCACTCCCTCAGCACTGACCCTCTGCCAGTGCGGCACTCCCTCAGCACTGACCCTCTGCCAGTGCGGCACTCCCTCAGCACTGACCCTCTGCCAGTGCGGCACTCCCTCAGCTCTCACCCTGCGACAGTGCGGCACTCCCTCAGCTCTCACCCTGCGACAGTGCGGCACTCCCTCAGCTCTCACCCTGCGACAGTGCGGCACTCCCTCAGCTCTCACCCTGCGACAGTGCGGCACTCCCTCAGCTCTCACCCTGCGACAGTGCGGCACTCCCTCAGCTCTCACCCTGCGACAGTGCGGCACTCCCTCAGCTCTCACCCTGCGACAGTGCGGCACTCCCTCAGCTCTCACCCTGCGACAGTGCGGCACTCCCTCAGCTCTCACCCTGCGACAGTGCGGCACTCCCTCAGCTCTCACCCTGCGACAGTGCGGCACTCCCTCAGCTCTCACCCTGCGACAGTGCGGCACTCCCTCAGCTCTCACCCTGCGACAGTGCGGCACTCCCTCAGCTCTCACCCTGCGACAGTGCGGCACTCCCTCAGCTCTCACCCTGCGACAGTGCGGCACTCCCTCAGCTCTCACCCTGCGACAGTGCGGCACTCCCTCAGCTCTCACCCTGCGACAGTGCGGCACTCCCTCAGCTCTCACCCTGCGACAGTGCGGCACTCCCTCAGCTCTCACCCTGCGACAGTGCGGCACTCCCTCAGCTCTCACCCTGCGACAGTGCGGCACTCCCTCAGCTCTCACCCTGCGACAGTGCGGCACTCCCTCAGCTCTCACCCTGCGACAGTGCGGCACTCCCTCAGCTCTCACCCTGCGACAGTGCGGCACTCCCTCAGCTCTCACCCTGCGACAGTGCGGCACTCCCTCAGCTCTCACCCTGCGACAGTGCGGCACTCCCTCAGCTCTCACCCTGCGACAGTGCGGCACTCCCTCAGCTCTCACCCTGCGACAGTGCGGCACTCCCTCAGCTCTCACCCTGCGACAGTGCGGCACTCCCTCAGCTCTCACCCTGCGACAGTGCGGCACTCCCTCAGCTCTCACCCTGCGACAGTGCGGCACTCCCTCAGCTCTCACCCTGCGACAGTGCGGCACTCCCTCAGCTCTCACCCTGCGACAGTGCGGCACTCCCTCAGCTCTCACCCTGCGACAGTGCGGCACTCCCTCAGCTCTCACCCTGCGACAGTGCGGCACTCCCTCAGCTCTCACCCTGCGACAGTGCGGCACTCCCTCAGCTCTCACCCTGCGACAGTGCGGCACTCCCTCAGCTCTCACCCTGCGACAGTGCGGCACTCCCTCAGCTCTCACCCTGCGACAGTGCGGCACTCCCTCAGCTCTCACCCTGCGACAGTGCGGCACTCCCTCAGCTCTCACCCTGCGACAGTGCGGCACTCCCTCAGCTCTCACCCTGCGACAGTGCGGCACTCCCTCAGCTCTCACCCTGCGACAGTGCGGCACTCCCTCAGCTCTCACCCTGCGACAGTGAAGCGTTCCCTCAGTACTGACTCTCCAACAGTGCAGCGGTCTCTCAGTACTGATTCTCCGACAGTGCAGTGGTCTCTCAGTACCAACCCTCCGACAGTGCAGTGGTCTCTCAGTACCAACCCTCCAACAGTGCAGCGCTTCCTCACAACTGATCCTCTGACAGTGCCACATTCCCCCAGTATTGACCCTTTGACAGTGCAGCATTCCCTCAGTACTACCCTGAGAACTTCTAAAGTCAATAGGGCTACCACATCTTTAAAATGATGATACAACAATTTGATAACTGCTCTGGTAGAAGTTTATAGGACAAGGGAGCTTAATCTTAAAATTTTGAGGCCAGGCGGAGGGGAACAAATTGGGAAGGGGGTTTCCTAATATGCACAGGACGCCCCCACCCCCAAAAGGACCTAACCCCCTTTTCTCCCTTTTAAGTGTTTTGTTTAAAAAACAATGGCCAGCCCACTCTCGTGCTTGCCCTCGCCAGCCATATTATAGCATATGTAGCATATTATTCAAGTCAATTGGCTTCATAACTAACTTAGCTGTCGATTTTGGGGTTTGGTGGGAAGGTAGTGGACTTGCTACTCCTCTTATTTTATGAGCCCCCAAACCTCCTCCGCTGAACACACGCCTGGCAGGGGGGCCATCAAATCCATCTTGATATTTGTGACTCGTGTGACCCACAACCTCTACCATCTCGAAGAACAAGGGCAGTAGACACATCAGAACACTACCATCTGGAAGTTCCCCTTCAAGCCATTCACCATCCTGACTTCACTGTTGCTGGGTCAAAATCCTGGAACTCTCTTCTTAACCACACTGTGGGTGTACCCACACCACATGGACTGCAGTGGTTCAAGGCAGCTCACCACCACCTTCTCAAGGGCAATTAGGGATGGGCAATAAATGCTGGCCTAGTCAGTAACGCCCACATCCTGTGAATGAATAAATATATAATAAAAGATACCCGTGGCCTGCCACTTGTTTGGAGTTGTCTAGATCTTGATGCATGCGGTTACAGACTGCTTCAGTATCTGAGGAGTTGCAAATGGTACTGAACACTGTACAATTATCAGCGAACATTCCCCTTCTGGATTATAGTGGAGGGAAGAACATTGATGAAACAGCTGAAGATGGTGGAGTTTAGGACACTACAGTGAGGAACTCCTACACAATGTCCTGGGGTGTGAGATGAGTGGCCTCCAACAACCTTTGAGATAGGAATGATGTTGGCCAGGGGCACAGAGTCCAGTTGGGTGTGTGCCTGGGGGTGAGTGGGGAAAGGGGTTGAAGAGAGATCTCTTTGGCGTAGCTGACGTTTAGTGCCCTGCTCAATCCCACACATCCTCAACAAGCAGATGAGACACCTGGGAGGTGTTAAACATTGGAGAGATCTGCCCCAAACTGCAGCATTGAGACGCAGCCCCAGGTACTTACATAAAGATCTGACCTAGCAGGGCCAGTAGATTGGTACTGAAGCTCTGAGAGATAGAGGCGTGGCAGGGACTGTTGTAAAAAGATGAGCCCTCTGACTGACTGCAACCGTCCGACTGTTGCAGTCTCCTCACGGATCTCTGAAACAAAGCTCCTCTCCTGTCAGTTCCTCACAGCTTGTTGGTTGCTTTCTGTCAAATGGTGATTTGCCTCATATCCTGACTCACCAAGTGCTGCAGGCAGTTTAATAATAATCCTGCAAATGCAGCTCACTGCACACAATACTGCCACAGGCTGAATGAGTGAGTCAGCATTGCACAGACTTCAATACAAACCAATTAGCTGTGATTGTTTCCCTACTTCTGCAGCCAACAAGGCCTGAATTACCAATTAATCATCAGCTTTGCTCTGCTAATAAGCGATTGGAGGGATCATCCTGAGGTTTTACAGAAGCAGCAAATATTCAGCTTGAGAGCAACACGCAGCCAACCCTCTGTGTATAAACAGTATCCGGGTAGCTTCACAACCCAGCAATACAGCCTCTGCCAACAGCCAACCCAACACTACAGAGGCAACAGCCTTACTGTGTACAGTGTGGAGTAATACCCTGTACACACATCTGGGGTAATACCCTCCTTACAATGTACAGTGTGGAGTAATACCCTGTGTACACATCCTGGAGTAATGCCCTCTTTAATGTATACACACCCTGGGATAATACCATGTTCACTGTGTATATACCCTGGGGTAATAGAGTCATAGAGTTATACAGCACAGAAACAGGCCCTTCTGTCCAATGTGTCCATGCCAGCCATCAGGCACCAATCTATTCTAATCCCATTTTCCAGCACTTGGCCCGTAGCCCTGTATACTATGGCGTTTCAAGTGCTCACCTAAATACTTCTTAAATGTTATGAGGGTTTCTGTCTCTACCACCCCCTCAGGCAGTGTGTTCCAGATTCCAACCACCCTCTGGGTGAAAACATTTTTCCTCAAATCCCCTCTAAACCTCCTGCCCCTTACCTTAAATCTATGCCCCCTGTTTATTGAGAAGAAAAGTTTCTTCCTATCTACCCTATCCAGGTCCCTCATAATTTTGTAGACAGACCGCAAGCATGACCCAGACCTACCCGTCACTTGCCATTTCAACACTCCACCCTGCTCTCATGCCCACATGTCCGTCCTTGGCCTGCTGCAATGTTCCAGTGAAGCTCAACGCAAACTGGAGGAACAGCACCTCATCTTCCGACTAGGCACTTTACAACCTTCCGGACTGAATATTGAGTTCAACAACTTCATCTTCTCCATCCCCGCCCCCTTTCCGATCCCCTTTTTTCAAATGTTTATTTTTAAATTTTTATATATATGTATATTTTTCCTACCTATTTTTATTATTTTTAAAATTTCTTTCCATTCATTATTTTGTCCCCACCTTTTAGCCTATTTCAATGCTTTTTCCCACACCGTCCCCTCCCCCACCCCACCCCCAAGAGGGCTATCTGTCACTTGCTCATCCTGCTTTCTACTCTTAATGTCACCATTAGCACCTCTTTAGCCAGTATCACCACCATCAACACCCCTTCGACCTTTTGTTTATGACATCTTTTGCAATCTCTCCTTTGCCTCCACCTATCCTGGCCTTCTATCCAGCTTCACCTGTCCCACCCCCTTAAACAGTATATATTTCACCACATTTTTACTTCTCTTTAGTTCTGCAGATGAGTCATACGGACTCGAAATGTTAACTCTGTCTTTCTCTCCACAGATGCTGTCAGACCTGCTGAGTTTTCCAGCAATTTTTGTTTTTGTTTCAGATTTCCAGCATCCGCAGTATTTTGCTTTTACATCCTGGTGAATCTCCTCTTCACCCTCTCCAGTGCAGCGACCAGAACTGCACACAGTATTCCAGCTGTGGCCTAACTAGAGTTTTATATAGCTCCTGCTCTTATATTCTATGCCTCAGCTAATAAAGGCAAGTATCCCATATGCCTTCTTAATCTCCTTATTGTACACACTGTGGGGTAATATCTTCCTTCCTGTATACACACCTTAGGGTACTACCCTCCTTGCTGTGTATGCGCCTGGGGTAATATCCTCTTTATTGTGTACTCACCCTGGGGTAATATCCTCTTTACTGTGTATGCACCCAGGGGTAATATCCTCCTTATAGTGTACTCACCGAGGTAATATCCTCTTTATTGTGTACGCACCCAGGGGTAATATCCTCCTTATAGTGTACTCACCCTGGCGTAAAACCTCCTACCTCATTTAGATTCTTACTTTTCAAGGAATATGCAGTCTCCTTACTGTTCTTGCCAAAATATATCTCATTTATTGCTGAATAAGGCATTCATTAGGATAATTCGCAAGAATACCAATATAAGGGGAAAATAACAATTTATATTGTATGTGAAGAGAGTGCTGATTGGTTGGCAAATGATTCCGCGATTGGACAACATTTGCTAAATAATCCTCAGTGTGCTAAGAATTAAGCTGACAACCAATTTAAGATTGTCAGTCAGGCTCGCAGTGTGGTATATTTGGGTGTCCTGGAAGCTACGTATATTAATACACAGGGTTCTGTTCTTTGCGGACAGAAAGAACATGTACACACATTGCGCCTGTTTCAGTTAAACAAAATAAATGACAGCCATTCACTGACTCATTCCTCAGGGTAATGCCTTGACCAATCAGGGTCAAGCTGCCTGGTTTAAATTTCAAACAATGCTTGGCAGTTAACTGTCAGTCACCATCACTGGTGCATTCTCCATGGCAATGCCTTTACCAATCAGAATCCATTTGCTAACCAATCAACACTCTCTTCACATTCAATATAAATTGTTTTCACTTTATATATGTATTCTTGCAAGTGTCCTGTGAGTGTGAGACGAAAAGCTTTGACATCTCTTTTTTCAGCAATACTCAAGTTATGTGCTACCAGACGACCTCCTATTTTTCTGTGTTGAACTTCATTTGCCAATTATTTGCCCATTCTGCAAGCTTATTAACATCCTCCTGTAATCTGTTGCCGTCTTCCTCGGTATTGACTATTTCCTCCCAATTGGGTATCATCTGTAAATTTGGAAATTGGAGTACAATTTCAAAGTTTGCAGATGATACAAAACTTGCAACATCTTAAATAGTGAGCAGGATGGGAACAGACTTCAGGAGGACACAGACAGACTGGTGAATGGGCAGACACGTTGCAGGTGCAAATTAATGTTGATTAGTGTGAGGTGAAGCACTGAGAGAAACAAGATAGAAAGGCAGCATAACTAAATGGCACAATATTGAAGGGTGCAAGAGGAGAGGGATGTCCATATTCACAAATCTTTGAAGGTGGATGGGCAAGTTGACCTGGTAGTTAAAGGCGTATGTGACACTTGGGCTTTGGTTATTGAATACAAAAACAAGGAAATAATGTTAAACCTTCACAAATCACTGGCTAGGCCTCAGTTAGAGTACTGTGTACAGTTCTAGGCACCACACTTTAGGAAGAATACCAAGGCCTTTGAGAGGGTACAGAGGAGATTTACAAGAATGGAGCCTGAGATAAGGGACTTCAGTTATTTGGAAAACTTTAGAAGCTGGGATTGTTCTTCTTAGAACAAAGAAGATTAAAGGGCGATTTAATCGAGCCATTCAAAATCATGAGGGGTTTAAGGGAGTTAATAAGGAGAAACTGTTTGCATTGGAAGTAGGGTCAGTAATTAGAGAATACAGGTTTAAGATAATTGGCTAAAAAAATATTGAGATGTGGAGAATTATTTTCACAATGTGAATTATAATTTGGAATGCACTGCCTGAAAGGGTGGTTGACACAGATTCAATTGCAACATTCAAAATGGCATTGGATAAACACTTAAATCAGAGAAATTCGCAGGGCTATGAAGAACAAGCAGAGGAGTGCAATTAATTTTCAAAGTACCAGCACAGGCACAATGAGTCGAATGGCCTCCTTCTGTGCTGTACCATTCAATGATGATCTTCATCTGTTTTGTACTGAAGCTTTGCTCTTGTTCCCTCCCTTTCATAAGAACATAGAACTTAGGAGTAGGCCATTCAGCCCTTCAATCCTGCTCTGGCATTAGATAAAATTAGGGGCGGAATTTTCCGAGCCTGCTGGTGGCAGGTGTGATAGGTGGTGTGCGCGGAAAATGTGGCGGGACCCACTTCACGTTGGCGTGAAGGCAGGTGCGATCTTCCACTCAGCCTGCCAACATTTCTCACCATCAGTTGGCGGGAAGCTAATTGTAATACATTAGCATATAATTAAAAGGCCATCCAACCAGGCTCTTGGAACCCCGCTGTATCATCGGCGGGAAAGCATGCTGACATGTTTCACAACAGCACACAGGTGATGTGCACTTGGTGACCTTCACTTTGGAGCAACTGAGATAAGTGAGCAGCAGCTTCTCCACAGCTCGCCCGTTGTTTACAGGCCTTGGGCACCGGGGGCCAGGGGAAACTGATGCCTGGCCCTGCAGGCGACTGCTGAGGGGTGGGGGGTATCTGGGGGCAAATGCTGGCCAGCCTCGGAGGCGATTGCTGGGTGGGGTGGTTGGTGGGGGTCAAGTGCTGCCCTGGCACTGGATCCCACACACAGGCAATCGAGGTGTGGGGCAGGGTAAGCGAGGGAAGTGGCCACGCATTAGGGACACCTGTATAAACTGACCATGCCTCTACAACTAAGACAGATCAGGCACAGCCATAGTGATGTAATTGGGGTCAGGATCCTCGCCTGGCTGCCCATGCAAGCATTGTGGCGGCACCAAAGGGCCACCAAGCGCTCCATACCTTACCTCCCCACCCCCGCACACAGCCCCCACCCTGGCACAGACTTCGAGTCCGTTGCCATTTTATTGGACTTAGGAGCATTGGACTGCACACGTTGTACAATCTCCTCACCAACACTGGACATGTAGCAGTCACTGCTGGAGGTGCTCACAGCCCCTTGCAATCTCAGCATCCTGGTTTGGGCCAGGGTCCCCCATGTTGCAGGTTGACAGGGCAGCCATGCAGCGCACTCATCTCTGGTCATCCGAGGGGTGACCAGCACTCTCCGGGAAGTATTAAGGGGCAGTCACACAGGGCCAGGGAAGGTGCTCAGTACAGCCAGGTTAACCACATCTCTCTCTTTCATGATGCAGGAGGACCACGTCAGGATCATGGATCCTGGTGACCCAGCTGTATGCCTAATGGCCGACAAAGACCGTAGAAGATGGAGGAGAGAGCGACTGAGGTTCTCGGCTGCACAAAGACAGGAGCAGCAACCTCATAAAGAAGGGACAGCAGGGGCTCCTGCACACGCTGCCCAGAAGTGACAGTGAGCCGTGGCTGGTCAGCGCCTAGCGACACCCAGGGTCTATAGGCGCCACCTGCCATTCCTGCAGATGACTGAGAACCAGTGTTGCCGACGACTGCGCATGTCAGGGACCTGGTGGCTCACATCTGCCACTTACTGCAGGACTTGGCACCAATGGGACATGGAGGGCATCCACTGCCAGTGGCTGTGAAAGTGATTGTGGTGCTCAATTTCTATGCCAGTGGCTCCTTTCAGGGCTCCACAGATGACTCTGTGGGATTTCACAATCCGCCACCCACAAATGCATCCCTGAGGTCACGGATGCCACCTTCTCCATGGCAACAACCTTGTGCATTCCACCTGGGACCAGGACAGCCAGGATGCAAGGGCCATTGGATTCGCCCTGATCTTGGGATTCCCCTACAGGTACAGGATACGATTAACTGTATTCATGTGTCACTCAGATCTCCATCGCTACACTCAGTGGACTTCATCAATCGCAAGGGCTTCCACTCACTGAACGTGTAGCTGGTATGCAATCACTAGAAAAGCATCCTGCAGGTATGCATATGGTTTCCAGGGAGTGTGCACAACGTCTATATCCTGAGTCGCTTGCAGATCCCTGCAGTCTTCCAGGCTCCACAAAGGCTGCAGGGTTGGCTCCTTGGGGACAAGGGCTACCCACAGAGGCCGTAGCTGATGACATCCATGCAGCGGCCTCAGACAGCAGCAGAGCGACACTACAATTAGGCTCATGCTGCAGCTCACAACTTGGTGGCGCAGACCATCGGGATGCTGCAGATGTGGTTCTGGTCGGTGGAGCCCTGCAACACAGTCTGCAGAGGGTGTCATGCATCGTCATTATCTGCTGCGCCCTTTACCACCTGGCGCTGCAATGGGGTGAAGAGCTGGTTGAGGAGGAGATGGAAGAGCTGCACGTCTCCTCCGATGAGGAGGATGCCAACAGGAATGAAGGTGAGCGGGTCCTTGGTGGTGACGACGGGGATGAGGCAGGTGCACTTGGGAGACCCTCATAGCTGCCAGATTTGTGGAGAATGATGATGACATGCAGGGAGGTGTCCCCGTAGATCCTCACATTGCAGTTTTGAATGTTTGATGCCAGTCTGGCTTATCGCAGCACAAATACACTCTGTGAGAATGCTCCTGTCATAAAGATGCAGTGGAGGCCCTAGCAGTCACTCGATCGCAGGAGGATGATGACAACATGTAGTGAAAATATTCCATAGAGCTTCACATAGTCTCTGAGAATGTCTGACTCCTGTCTGGCCAAGGGCAGCTCACCTGCGCTCCATGATCAAGGCCATCTCAGAGACGCAACTATGAAACTTTAGACGCATCTGATGCTGTGTCCGCCTTCAGCACCTCAGCCCTTCAGGAGCTGTTGCACAGCCTCACTGGTCGCAGATGCTGGTGTGATGGGGCCAGCCCCACGTTAAAGGTGCTGAGAGCACACAGCGAGTATGAGAGAACTCTGTGGCACCTGCCCACTACATTCTGGCAGCAATGACGAGCACAGCCGAGGTGCAGGCATCAGTAATGTTTCCAGGGAGTGTAAGGCTGGACAATCACTGTGGTCTGAAGGCCACACAGAGCACAGAGAAGAGGCCCTGGACTGAGACACCTCCCTTTTATCTTGTGCAGAAAGGTTTCACATCTGAGTGACAAGAACAATGCTCATCAGAACAGGGAGCCATAGACAGGGAGACATTCTTGAGAGTTTATCGACAATAATGAACATTATGTCCAGGCTGTGCAACTAATTCTCCTTAAGGGGGGTCAGTTAGCTCAGTTGGCTAGGTGGCTAACATGTGGATTCAGTCAATCCCAACAGTCTGGGGTTCAGCCACCGTTCCAGCTGAGGTCGATTCAGAGCCTGCCTCCTCACTCTACCTATAGTACAAAAATCACAATGTTTAGCTGTGATTTGGTGAATAACTGCCAAGGACCTGCCTTCAGGCAAGAGAATTGATGAAGCATTCAAAAGTAATTCTCCTTAACTTTCCTAACCCTGCCACTATGTCTTGGTGCTCCCTGGACATCCACAGCAGAGGTGGGGGCAGCCTGCTGACTGTGACGCCCTGTCTGTGATGACTTTGGTGGGCGTCCTTTGGAGGGCCGAGACCTGGAGGGCCCGGCCTGCTTTCGGGGTCTTGCTGTGTGACAGTGGCACCCTCTTCGGCCTGCGAAGCTGGATCTGCGGAGGTTAAGGTAGAGGGAAGTCGGATGGGCCGGTCACTCCCAGAGTCACCTGGGTGGATGGCCCCGGAGCATGCACCTGCTGATCTTCCTCCCTATGGGTGCCCGAGGGCCCTTGGCTGACTCCGTGAGCGGAAGGGGTAACTGGAGTGACATTGAGCTGCCCAGCACCCCTCTTGCGTACACACAGTTGGAGGTCGACTATGGCATCAGCGATGGAGTTAAACCTGCACAGCAGTACAGGAGCGATGTCCTGGACCAAGGTCTCCATGGCGGCTACCATCCTACCAGTGTTGACCTCAGTGTGCTGCAATGTCGGCGCTATCATCTCAACCTAAAGACGGACGGACTCCTCCATCATGTCTTGCAATCTGAGGAGTGCAGCGGACATCCCTTCCTGTATTTGCCTAGCTTGCCTTTGCAGCTCCAGCAACTGTGACATGATCGAGTCCAGAGGCTCATCACCTGACTCGGACTCAGCAACGTTCTGGCCTCCAGCAGTCCTCCGAGTGCCGGACACCAGGGAAGTCCCTGCTGCCACCTGCTGTGGATCAGAAAGTGCGATGTGCTCACTAGATTGTGACCCCAAGGCTAATCTAAAGCTGGGTCCCATCGAAGTGTGTATCTCTTCGCTGATGGAGGGCGTGGGTGAGCACTGAGACGGGACTTCAGGGAGGGTGCCTTCAGATTCCCCTTCAGAGGTTTCTTTGGGGCTTGATTGGAGACCCTGGGTCATGGACTCTATCTGCTGCTTCCCAGATGTGCCTGCGAAAGCAAGGGGAGATGATTAGTGCAAGGCAGTGGCCTGTGAAAGAGGACACATCACTCACGGCCTGGTTGTCTGATGGATGTTGCATGCTGGATCCTCACTTGGTAGAGCAGCGCTGACCTCACTGTCAGTACAGGACAGGTCCCGGTCATCACCAGCCAGCTGGATGGCTCTGTTTTCGAATTCTATCAGAAGTTTGAATTCCGGCCTCCCTCCACCCATCTGTGACCTTTCCCTCCTGTTGTGAGCCAGTTTGTCCTGCATGGATAGAGATGGGGAGAGCATATCAGGATGCCGGACCAGATGATTAGTGTGCCTGCCTGTGTGGGTGATGAGTGGTCCCATGGATGGGATGAGGACAATGATGGTGTGTGTGAAAGAGTGAATGGTGATGACCCTTGCACAGGCAGTGAGTGAGGGCCCTGGTGGGTGTGTGATGGGTTTATGAGTGTGTGAGTTGGGAGTGATGAAAAGAGTGACTTACCCTGGCGGAACGGAGGAGATCATTCATCCTTTTGTGGCATTGAGTGGCTGTCTTCCTCTGCAAGGCATTCACGCTAACCACCGCTGCCTCCGCCTCCCAAGTTAGGTTGGTGACATTGCTACCCATCCTGCGGCCAGAGCTGGGTTGGAGCGCATCCCGGCGGCCTCCACAGCATCCAGCAGTCGCTCGAGGGACCAGTTGTTGAAGCGGGGCGCTGCAGTCTTTTTGCCTTTGCTGGCCATGTCTCCCAGTGGTAGTGAGCTGGTGGCAATGAGCGCTTTGCTAGCAGCTGCCTTTTAAAGCTGGCAGCCAGCATGATGCAACATCACGGGATGATAGCAAGCAGGCAAATGAGAGTCATGGAAACGGCGTGTTTCGTGGGAGTGAATATATAATGAGGCGGGCTCGGGAAGCTACAGCGTGAAAACTTGCCATTTTCAACGGCGGGTAGGATTCCATTTTACCTGCCCTCTACTGCGCTTAGTGCAATTCTGGGAAAATTCTGGTTGTAATCTGGTTGTGGTCTCAACTCCACCTTCCTGTCTGTCCCCCCATAACCCTTGACTCCCTCATCTTTCAAAAATCTGTCCAACTCTGCCTTGAATAAATTCAGTGACCCAGCCTCCACTGCTTTCTGGGGAAGAGAACTTCAGATACTAACAACCCACTAAGAGTAAAAATTTCTTCTCATCTCTGTCTTAAAAGAGAAGCCTCTTATTCTTAAACTGTGTCCCCTAGTCCTAGTCTCCCCCACCATAGGAAACATGCTCCCTGTCAAGTCTCCTCAGAATCTTATAAGTTTCAACAAGGTCACCTCACATTCTCCTAAACTCAGTGGATACAGGCTCAACCTGTCCAACCTGTCTTCGTAAAATAAGCCCTTCATCCCGAGAATGAATCAAGTGAGCTTTCTCTGAACTGCTTCTAACACAATTATATCCTTTTTCAAAGAAGGGGACCAAAACTGTACACTGTGCTCCAGATGTGGTCTCACCAAGGCCCTGTTCAGCTTTGGTGAAACTTTTATATTTCATTCCCTTAATAAACAAGAACATTCCATTGGCCTTCCTAATCACTTGCTGCAGCTGTATAGTAAATTTTTGTGATTCATGTACCAGGACACCCAGGTCCCTCTGTATCACCAAATTCTGCCATCTCCCTCCATTTAAATAGTGCACTGCTTTTCTATTCTTCTTGCCAAAAAGGACAAGTTCACATTTTCCTACATTAAACTTCACCTGCCAAACTTTTGCACACTTACTAAACCTATCTACATCCTTGTGCTGGCTCTTTTCCTCCTCTTGACAACTTACTTTACTACCTATCTTGGTATCATGGGCAAATTTAGCTACCATAAAATGGGTCCCTTCACCCAAGTCATTGAAATTGATTGTAAATAGTTGAGACCCCAGCGCTGATCCCTGTGGCACTCCACTAGTTACAGCTTGTAAACCCCAAAAGGATCCACTTATTCCTAGTGTTTGTTTCCTGTTAGCTAACCAACTTTTTATCCATGCTAATATGTTACCCCCTACTCTATGTTCTCTTATCTGGTGTAGTAAACTTTGATACAGCATCTTATCCAATGCCTTTTACAAAGCCAAATTGACCACATCCACAGGTTCCCTTTTATCCACCTTGCTTATTACTTTCTCAAAGAACTCTAATAAATTAGTTAAACACAATTTTTTACAAACCCATGTAGACTCTGCCTGATCCCATTATGATTTGCTAAGTATCCTGCTATAACTTATTTAATAATGGAGTCTAGCAATTTCCCAATGACAGATGTTAGGCTAACTGCCCTATAGAACATAAGAACATAAGAAATAGGAGCAGGAGCAGGCCATTCGGCCCCTCAAGCCTGCCCCACCATTCATTAAGGTCATGTCTGATCTGCCCCAGGCCTCAGCTCCTCTTTCGTGCCAGCTCCTCATAACCCTCAACTCCCCAGTATTTGAAAAATCAATCTACCTCCTCTTTAAATATTTCAGTGATCTAGCCTCCACAACTCTCTGGGGTAGAGAATTCCAGACGTTCATTACCCTCTGAGGGAAGAAATTTCTTTGCATCTCAGTTTTAAATGAGTGTCCCCTTATTCTGTAACCATGTCCCCTAGTTCGAGATTCCCCCCACTAGTGGAAACATCATCTCAACATCTACCCTGTCAAGCCCCCTCAGAATCTTGTACGTTTCAATAAGATCACCCCTCGTTCTTATAAACTCTTAATGAATAAAAGCCTAACCCGTGTAGCAGTTCTTGCTAAGTAAACCTCTTCGTAACAGGAATCAGCCTAGGAATCTCTTTTGAACTGCCTCCAATGCCAGTATATCCTTTCTTAAATTCGGGGACCAAAACTGTACTCAGTATTCCAGGTGCAGCCTCACCAACACCCTGTACAGTTGTAACAAGTCTTCCCTATTTTTAAACTCCAACCCCCTAGCAATACAGGCCAAAATTCCATTTGCCTTCTTAATTACTTGCTGCACCTGCATGCTAACATTATGTGGTTCATGCACAAGAACACCCAGATCCCTCTGTGCTGCACTTTTTTGGAATGTCTCTCTATTTAAATAATAGTCTGCCTTTTGATTTTTCCTACCAAGTGCAGGACCTCACACTTTCCTACATTAAACTCCATCTGCCAAGTTTTGCCCTCTCACTCAACCTGTCTATATACCCTTGCAGATTCCTTATGTCCTCATCACAATGTGCCCTCCCACCTATTTTTGTATCATCAGCAAATTTGGATTCATTACACTCTGCCCCCTCCTCCAAGTCATTAATATAGATAGTAAATAATTGAGGCCCTAGAACTGATCCTTGTGGCACTCCACTAGTTACGTCTTTCCAACCTGAAAAAGACCCATTAATCCCGACTGTATGTTAACCAATCCTCAATCCATGATGATACGTTAGCCCTAATACTGTGAGCTCCTATGTTATGCAATAACCTTTTATGTGGCACCTTATCGAATGCCTTCTGGAAATCCAAATACACTACATCTACCAGTTCCCCTTTATCAACTCTGCTTGTTATATCCTCAAAGAATTCTAGCAAATTTGTCAAACATGATTTCCTTTTCGCAAAACCATACTGACTCTTTTTGATTGCGATAAGCCTTTCTATATGTCCTTTGTAAAGGACTCTAGCATTTTCCCAATGAGAGATGTTAGGCTGACTGACCTATAGTTTCCTGCTTTTTGTCACATTAGTGGTTTTCCAATCTGCTGAGACCCTCCCGGAATCCAATGATCTCTAGAATATTTCAACCAATGCCTCCGCTATCTCTGCAGCCACTTCCTTTAAGATCCTTGTATGCAAGCCATCAGGTTCTGGTGACATGGCTGCCTTTAGCCCCATTAATTTGTCAAGTACTTTGTCCGTCGTGATAGAGACTGTTACAAAACCTTTCCTCCCACTAGCTCCTTGCTTATCTGATATCTTTGGAATGTTTATAGCGTCATCCACCGTGAAGACTGATGCAAAATATTGGTTTAAATTATGTGCCATTTCCCTGTTCCCTGTTATCAATTTTCCAATCGCATCCTTCAAGGGTCCCACGCTCACTTTGGCTACTCTCTTTCCTTTAATTAGAAGCTTTTGCTGTTTGTCTTTATATTTCTTGCCAATTTACTTTCATAATCAATTTTCTCCCTCTTTATTAGCTTTTTAATCATCCGCTGCTGGTTCTTAAAAATTCCCAATCCCCTGGCCTATCACTAGTTTTTGCTACTTTGTATGCCTTAGTTTTTGATTGGATACTCTCCTTGACTACCTTTATTAACCATGGGCGGTTCATCCTCCTTATCGAGTCCTTCTTTTTGACCAGGATAAATTTTTGCTGAGCGTTATGAAATATCTGCTTAAATGTCTGCCACTGCTCATGCACTGACCTTCCCCTTAGTCTTTTTCCCAGCCTGCTTTAGACAACTCTTTCTTCATACCTCTGTAATTGCCCTTATTTAAGTGAGGCACTGGTTTAAGACCTGAGTTGCTCGCCCTCAAACTGAATCTGAAATTCTACCATGTTGTGATCGCTACCTCCTAGACGATCTTTAACTACGAGATCTCTTATTAATCCTACCTGATTACACATTAAATAAAATAGCCATTTCTCAGGTAGGTTCTGCAATGTATTGCTCTAAGAAACAATCCCTAATGCACTCTACAAATTTGTCTTCCATGTTACATTTGTCTTCCATTCGTCTTCCTGCCAATCTGACTTGTCCAGTCAATATACAGATTAAAATCACCCATGACAATTGCAGCACCCTTCTTACATGCCTCCATTATTTCCCAATTTATACTTTGTCCTAGAATGAGGCAACTCTTCGGGGGCCTATAGATGACTCCCACCCGTGACTTCTTCCCCTTGCTATTCCTTATTTCTACCCAAACTGATTCCACATCACATTCTGATCCACCTATATCATTACTCACCGCCACACTGATACCTTCCTTTATTAACAAAGCTACCCCACTCCCTTTTCCTTTTGCCTATTTTTCTGGAACGTTGAATACCCTTGAACATTGAGTTTCCAGTCTTGGTCAACCTGCAACCACGTCTCTGTAAAAGCTATCAAGTCATATCCATTTATTTCTATTTGTGCCGTCAACCCATTAATCTTGTTACAAATGCTGTGTGCATTCAGATAGAGCCTTAAGCTTTGACTTTTTACCATTTATACTCATTCTGCTTCTAATTTCTGCCACACTCTTCTGCTTATATTTTCTGCCCCTTCCTATCACAATTTGATTATCATTTGCTTCATCACTATCCTGCACCTCTGCTCTCTCGTTTCTTTTTGATTTTTAAAATTTCCCTTCAATTGAACCGTCCCCTCCAAACTCCGCTAATTAGTTTGAAGTCCTATCTATAACAAAAACAGAATTACCTGGAAAAACTCAGCAGGTCTGGCAGCATCGGCGGAGAAGAAAAGAGTTGACGTTTCGAGTCTTCATGACCCTTCGACAGAACTAGCTATAACCCTGGTTATATGATTCACCAGGACACTGGTCCCAGCATGGTTCAAATGAAGCCCGTCCCAATGGAACAGCTCTCCCCTACCTCAGTACTAGTGCCAGCACCTCATGAATCAGAACCCATTTCTCCCACATCAATTTTTGAGCCACGCATTTACCTTTCTAATCTTTTTTGCCTAACACCAATTTGCACATGGCTCAGGTAGTAATCCGGAGATTATAACCTTTGTGGTTCTGCTTTTCAATTTAGCCCTGAACTGCTCAGTAGAACTCCTCAGCAGAAGCTCTTTCCTAGTCATACCTATGTCGATGGTACCTACGTGGACTATGACAACTGGATCCTTCTCCTCCCACTCCAAGTTCCTCTCCTGCCCAGAAGAGATGTCCTTAACCTTGGCACCAGGTAGGCTACACAGCCTTTGGGACCCTCTATCCTTGCTGCAGAGAACAGTATTTATTCCCCTAACTATGCTATCTCCTATTGCTACTACATTTCTCTTTCCTCTCTCTCTCTCTACCCCCCCCCCGCCACTTGAATGGCGCTCTGTACCACAGTGCTGAAATCAGTTCGCTCATCCTCCTAGCAGTCTGTGCCCTCATCCACACCAGGAGCAAGAACCTCGTACCTATTGGATAATGTCACTGGCTGAGGCTCCTCCAAACCTAAATTCTGGATCCCTATACCTGCCTCACTCTTAGTCACTTCCTCTTGACCCTGACCACGGTCCACCAGCTCCCACATGCTTCAGCTGCAACGAATCGCCTACCCAGCCATCTCCATTCTATTTAATTAATAAATTTGAATGTTAAATATTTTAAATGTGAACTTCTTAACTGTACTCCTCAGTTGTAATAACGTCTCCTGATTTAAAACACTTGGCTGATCAAAAGAGACACAGAAGAGATACCCACCAATCACCTACCTGTTTTCCAGTGACATCACACTTTGGCCGTTACAGGTAGAAACAGGTTGAAGGGGCTCTCTGCCGCCAGTTTTTATCTCCCACCATCGCTGCCCTTCGCATGCAGGTCCTCTCTCCGTGTGCTCCCACTCTCTTCTTGCTGTTTTAAACCGTGAAAATCTTGGATTTCCTCTTGCTGTTTTAAACTGTGAAAATCCTGGCTCTCTGTTGCTGTTTTTCTCCTTTCTGTTTCCCTCCTTTCTTGAAAAAAGGTGTTACATTTACTATTTTCCAATCTGTTGTGACCATTCCAGAACCTAAGGCATTTTGGAAGATTATAACCAATGCCTTTATTATCTCTGCAGTCACTTCTTTTAAGACCCTAGGATGCAGCCTACCTGGTTCTGGGGACTTGTCAGCCTTTAGAACTAATAGTTTTCCCAGCACCTTTTCCCTGGTGATGGTAATTGTTTTAACTTCCTCTCTCCCTGTCACCTTGTGATTTTCAAGTATTTTTGGGAAGTTTTCTAAGTCTTCTACAATGAAGATAGGCACAAAACATCTGCTCAACACCCCGTCATTTTCTTGTTTTCCATTATTAATTCCCAGACTCCCTCTCTATAGGACCGACACGAACTTTAGTTACTCTTTTCCTATTTAAATACTTGTAGAAACTCTTACTATCTGTTTTTATATTACTAGTTAGCTTTTTCTCATACTCAACTTTCTCTCTATTATTTTTATAGTCATTCTTTGCTGGTTCTTAAAATCTGATCAATCTTCCGATTTACCATTAACCTTTACAGATTTGTACAGTGTTTCTTTCAATTTGACACTATCCTCAACTTCCTCATTTAGCAAAGGAGGAAGCATTCTTTCTCACTGGGATAAATCTTGCTGAGAGTTATTAAATATCTCCTTCAAAATCTACCACTGCATCACAACTGTCCTACCAAACTGCATTCGAAATTCTATCATGTTATGATCCCTGTCATCTAGAGGGTCCTTTACCCTTAAGTTATTGATTGATCCTGTCTCATTGCTCATTACCAGGGCTAGAAACTTACCTATGTCAGGCAGGCTGGGCGGGAGCGGGCAAAGAGCAGATCGCCGCCTGCATTGGCTGCGCGGCACCATTTTATGTGGGCGTGCCAACTAAGGCCCACCCAGCGTGACGCACAACCGGTCATGCTCAGCGCTACCTGCGTGGGCGTGAGGAGGAGGGAGAGTCGGGGCCTGCGCTCTTTCACGCATGCACACTAAAGAATGCAGAAATCTTCCTGAGGCATGGAGCTGCTTCAGGGAGATTAAGTTGCTAATGGAAATCTTAAATAAAGGATCTGAAAAATCATTTAAACATGTCCTCTCATGTGACAGTGTCACATGAGCTGGGACATGTTTGTACAGTTAGCAAAGTTTATTTAATTCTTTTATTAAACCTTCAGGAAACCTCATCCCGCCTGTGGATGAGATTTTCTGAAAAACGCGAAGGCCGTTTAGGCTCTTCCCCTGCCGCCAACGTTAAGGTTGGACGGGCACCATTGGTAACAACTTTAATTCATTTTTTAATGGCCTTAATGACAGTTCGGCAGATGCGCAGCCACCTCCAGCGCCCGCCCGGCGAATGAAATATCTAAATGACGCACATTGACATCGGGACACATGCCCAATGTCATTGCACGTCATTTTGCTCATCAGCGTGTCGGTCTCGCCCCTGCATGCCAACAGCAATATTCTGGCCCAGGTCTAAGATGGTCTGCTCCCTGATTGGTTCTAGAGCGTACTGCTCTAAGAAATTGTCTTGAAAGCACTCTATGAACTAATTTTTCAGACTTCCTCTGCCAATCTGATTCATCCAATCTACATGTAGATTAAAGTCACCCATGATCATTGCATTACCTCTCTTACATTTACATACCCCATTTATTTCTTCCTGTATACTCTGTCTTAACATGTAACCACTGTTAGGGGACTTATAAACTACTCCCACAAGCGACCTCTTACTTTTCCCATTTCTTATCTCTACCCAAACTGATTCTACATCTTCATCTCTCACTACTGTACTAATGACATCCTTAATTAGCAGAATTACTCCACCACCTCTTCCTAGCTTCCTATCTTTTTGGAATGTCAAGTACCCTTCAATATTCTTATCTTTGGCAGCACTAAACTTACACAAGAATCGTGAGTGGTCCCAGCTGTGGCTCATTGTGTAGCACTCTTGTCTCAGCATCAGGAAGTCGGCACATACATTGTACGTTTCTATCACCTCACCACCACCCCCTACACAAACCCCTGGATCTGTCTCCCTGGACCAACACCCGTACCCCCTGGATTATCTCCTTGGAGCACCCATCTTCTGAATCTATCCCTCTGGACTTCCCAGGACCAACCTCCCCTCCAACCCTGGACCTGTCTTCCTATGGACACCCCCCACCCCTGGATCTGTCTCCCTTGAGCTGCCCCCCATCCCCCAGCACACCTCCAAACTTGTCACACTAGACCACCCACAGACCTTGTCCCTGGAGCCTCTCCCGACCGCAGACCTATCTCCTTACACCCCCTGGAATGTCCAATTCTACTGATGTGTGATCATTTAAAGTATACTTAATTCAATGCTCTTCCAACTTAGTTTGCGTGAATTAACACTGCAATTTATCTGGCAGCATCGGCGGAGAAGAAAAGAGTTGACGTTTCGAGTCCTCATGACCCTTCGACAGAACTCGCAAGTTCTGTCGAAGGGTCATGAGGACTCGAAATGTCAACTCTTTTCTTCTCCGCCGATGCTGCCAGACCTGCTGAGTTTTTCCAGGTAATTCTGTTTTTGTTTTGGATTTCCAGCATCCGCAGTTTTTTTGTTTTTATCTCTGCAATTTATCTGCTCACTGTCCTAACCTTTCACCTCCTGTATCAGCCAATTCTTCCTCACGTTTGCTGTGCTCCACGATTTAGGTAGACATTGGGTTCATGGAAAGCTGCGAGGGTAGGAAGAGGAAATAAGTAGCTGAAAAGGAAAGAAATTAAACTTACGGAAATACTGTCAAATAATGAGAATATGCAGTTATACAACAAGATATTGACTTTGATCCCATTGAAGGAGTTGGAAAATACTAGGCTGGGAGAAAGCTGCTGTTTTGACTCCCAACCTAAAGAAGATATAATAATGTCTATAATGTTATTAGAAATTATTTTAGAACAGAGTTTAGTGGTGTCTGTGTCTATGTGTGTGTATTTGTGTGTGCCTTAATTGGATTAAAGCCAGCTGGTCTAGAGACTTCAATGTATAGAAAAGAAGTAGGTTTGAAATGGTAATTAGATAAACATAGGGAAATAGAGGGTGAGGCATAAAGGGGCAATTTGCATTTTTAAATAGACCATTCAAAAGAGCGGATGAAATATTACACCTAACCAGGCAAAGCTCGGAAACAATGTGGTTTTTTATTCAAAGCTTACTAGTGAAGTGGGTATAACAAAAGGGTTTTATTGTTAGAAGATTTAAAGTTTAAAAAAACCTAGCGACAATGAGAATTTGCATTCAAGGAGGAAAATATGTATAAAGGAAGAGAAGGCTGTTAGTAAAAGGGGGAGGGATTCTAAGATCTGAAGCCTCCAGCTTGTAAGCCTCAACTCAAGTTCTGTCGAAGGGTCATGAGGACTCGAAACGTCAACTCTTTTCTTCTCCGCCGATGCTGCCAGACCTGCTGAGTTTTTCCAGGTAATTCTGTTTTTGTTTTGTAAGCCTCAAGTCTGTCTGCAAGGACTCAGAGCTGAAAAAAAACTCATTTTCAATGCGACTGTCCAGGGCTGTGTTTTGCCAAGGGTCTGTTTAAATCTATGTGTTTTACTGCTGCCTTACTGGGGGGTCTAATTGAGAGTCAGATTAATTAGGGGATTTTTGTAGTTATTATAGTCGTAATTTTGTAAATGAATGCACGTGCTTATAATCTTTCTTGTATTAATAAATGTTTAATTTAGTTTTATAAAAAAACCTCTTGAGACTTGGTGGTCTGATTGGTACTGAATTCAAAGCCTGCATCTCGAAACATACAAATTTCAAAAAATGGTTTATGACAGTTGTTTCAAGTTTCCCTCTGGGATTTGAACAACTCAGCCTTTACCATCGGCTATGTCATAATAATTGGGTTAAAAACAAAAAACTGCAGATGCTGGAAATCCAAAACAAAACAGAATTACCTGGAAAAACTCAGCAGGTCTGGCAGCATCGGCAGAGAAGAAAAGAGTTGACGTTTCGAGTCCTCATGACCCTTCAGCAGAACTGGGTGAATTCAAGGAGAGGGGTGAAATATAAGCTGGTTTAAGGGGGGGAGGGGGGGTGTTGGGTGGGGGAGAGAAGTGGAGAGGGGGGTGTGGTTGTAGGGACAAGCAAGCAGTGATAGAAGCAGATAATCAAAAGATGTCACAGACAAAAGAACAAAAGAACACAGAGGTGTTGAAGTTGGTGATATTATCTAAACGAATGTGCTAATTAAGAATGGATGGTAGGGCACTCAAGGTATAGCTCTAGTGGGGGTGGGGGGGGGGCATAAAAGATTTAAAAATAATGGAAATAGGTGAGAAAAGAAAAATCTATATAAAATATTAGAAAAAACAAAAGGAAGGGGGAAGAAACAGAAAGGGGGTGGGGATGGAGGAGGGAGGTCAAGATCTAAAGTTGTTGAATTTAATATTCAGTCCGGAAGGCTGTAAAGTGCCTAGTCAGAAGATGAGGTGCTGTTCCTCCAGTTTGCGTTGGGCTTCACTGGAACAATGCAGCAAGCCAAGGACAGACATGTGGGCAAGAGAGCAGGGTGGAGTGTTAAAATGGCAAGCGACAGGGAGGTTTGGGTCATTCTTGCGGACAGACCGCAGGTGTTCTGCAAAGCGGTCGCCCAGTTTATGTTTGGTCTCTCCAATGTAGAGGTGACATAATAATTGGGGACTCTTTGCAGGATATATTTGTAATTCCTTGTTTTTTTGTGTTGGTGAATCGTAAGGTTACGAATACAAGAAGCACTTTGAATTCAGGTGTTGGTGAGGTTTTTTTTTAAGTGGTGAGATGGCTTTGGTAATTGCTAAGTCTTGTCTGGAAGTAGAAGATATAACTCTGATTGGGTTACAAAAAGCATCCAAGAATAAGTTAACAGAGTTGGCGGATAAATTACAATTGAGGTTACCTGTGGGGGGCTAGGAAATCAGACATAATTGAAATGATAGCACAGCATTTGAAATTGGAAGGAATACCTGAGAGACAGAATTCTCCAAGGGGTGGTTCATTGGAATGGGCTCAGATTAAGTTGCAAATGAAAACAATTGAACTGGAAGAAAAGGAAAGAGAAAGGGCATTCCAAAGGGAATTGGCAGAAAGGCAGGAGAGAGAAAGAAAACAGGAAAGGGAGTTAGAAATTGTGAAGATAGCGAAGGGGGAAAGAGGAAGAGAGAGAGAGAGAGAGAATTCCAACTGAAAATGTTGGCAGTTAAAAAAAAGACGCCAGGAGGTGAGGAAGGACTTGTCTCCAGAGTAGAACCCAATGGGGAGATGTTTAAATTTGTACAGGCTCTTCCAAAGTTTGAGGGAAAAAATATTGAAGCATTCTTTATTTCATTTGGGAAGATAGCTAAACAGATGAGATGGACACAGAAGAACTGAACATTATTGTTACAATCCAGGCTGGTGAGTAGAGCACATGAGGTATATGCTTCGCTATCAGAAGAAATGTCAGTGAATTAAGATGTGGTAGAAAAGGCTATTTTGAGTGCATATGAGTTGGTTCGTGAAGCATACAGGCAGAAATTTAGGAATATAAGAAAACAGCCTGGGCAAATTTATATTGAGTTTGAGAGAGTGAAACAAAGTAATTTTGACTGGTGGATATGGACATTAAAATAGAGACAACTTTTGCAGCTCTTAGAGAAGTAATTCTTTTGGAAGAATTTAAAGATTCAATTCCTTCACTAGTGAGAACTCATGTGGAGGAATAGAGGGTTGATTCTGTAAGGCAAGCAGCAAAGTTAGCCGATAATTATGAGTTAGTGCATAGAGCTAAACATTTTTATCGTCACCCTTTTAAATCCGAAAAGGTAAGAAAGTAGGAAGGTGAAAGGAAAGTGGGTGGTCAGGGAAGAGGAATAGCTGGAAATTCTCAGGAAGTTTTTTCTCAGAATAAAAAGGAAGGTGCTGAGGGTAGAAGTGACATTTGAAAATTGAGGTGTTTTCATTGTAATAAAGCGGGGCACACAAAGTCAGTGTATTGGAGATTGCAGGGATAATCTGTTGGAATTATTGGAGTGCAGAAAAATTCTGGAAGTAAAAGTACTGTGGGTTCTGAGGTTCAGGCACAGGAGAAACCAGTGGTTTGTGTACAAGTAAAACAGGGAGAATCAGTAACAGGTAAAGAAGTAGAAATGTGTTCACAGTTTACCCAAGAGAAATCTGAGGAGGTTCCAGAAATGTTTAAAGATTTTGTGTGTGAAGGGATAGTCTTTCCAGGTGTACAGGATGGAGTAGGTAAAGATGTTAAAATTTTAAGAGACATTAATGTTGTGGGATAGTGATATTTGTTGTTCAGAGGGAGTATTGCAGGTGCTAAAGCTATTCTCTTGTGGAAGGTAAATTTAAAAAGTAAGTGGAAAACTGGCAAAGTGACTGTTTAGGGCGGTGGAAAAAACATTGCCCATTGCAGGAGTTCAACTGATTCTGGGTAATGATAAAGCTGGATCACAGATGTGGGTGATGCCGATGGTGGTTGAGTAGCCTGTAAAAGTGTTTTCAACAGAGGTATTACAGAAAGAACATTCTGGATTGTTTCCAGATTGTGTGATAACAGATTGCAGGCACACAGGTTGAAGCAAGAAGGAAAGGCAGTTCAAAGGCAGGAATAAGGTATTGAAATCTAATTAGTTGACACTGTGTTTGGTAACGTTGCTCAGAAAGACACAGGAGAGGACAATTCAGCTTAAATGTTTAACCCAAGGCAGTTAATTGAGTTGCAGCAAAAGGATTTGCAATTAAAACAGTTATATCAGACAGCTTACTCAAAAACAAAGGCAAAATGCATTCCAGAATGTTATTACCTTAAGGGTGATATTTTAATGAGAAAATAGAGGCAGGGTCATGTCTCAGCAAATGAAAGCTGGAGG
The DNA here is from genome assembly GCF_017639515.1 of Carcharodon carcharias. NCBI lineage: Eukaryota > Metazoa > Chordata > Chondrichthyes > Lamniformes > Lamnidae > Carcharodon > Carcharodon carcharias. The sequence continues at coordinate 113,150,205 of NC_054486.1, forward strand.
GAGGTTCATCAGATTGTTATCCCATTGGGGTATAGAAATGTGATTCTGAGGATTGCTCAGGAAATTCCAATGGGGGACCATTTAGGAATTAGAAAGATGCAGGCAATAGTACAGAAACATTTTTATTGGCCAGGACTGCATAGGGATGGAGTCAAATTCTGTAGAACATGTTACACATGTGAGGCGTTAGGGAAACCACAAGGAGCAATTAAGCCAGCACCTTTAATCCCAATACCAGCATTTGAAGAACCTTTTACTGGGAGTCATAGAGTTATACAGCACAGAAACACACCCATCGGCCCATCGTGTCTGTGCCAGCCATCAAGCACCTATCTATTCTAATCCCATTTTCTAGCACTTGGCCTGTAGCCCTCTATGCTATGGCATTTCAAATGCTCATCTAAATACTTCTTAAATGTTGAGAGGGTTCCTGCCTCTACCACCCCCTCAGGCAGTGTGTTCCAGATTCCAGCAACCCTCTGGGTGAAAGATTTTTTCCTCACATCCCCTCTAAACCTCCTGCTCCTTACTTTAAATCTGTGCCCCCTGGTTATTGACACCTCCACTAAGGGGAAAAGTTTCTTCCTATCTACCCTATCTATGCCACCCTATCAGGTCCCCCTTCAGCCTTCTCTGCTCTAAGGAAAATAACCCTAGCCTATCTAGTATCTCTTCATTGCTGAAATACTCCAGCCCAGGCAACATCCTTGTGAATCTCCTCTGCACCCTCTCCAGTTCAATCACATCCTTTCTATAATGTGGCAAGCAGAACTGCACATAGTACTCCAGCTGTGGCCGAACTAGTATTTTATACAGTTCCAACATAACCTCCCTGCTCTTATATTCTATGCCTTGGTTAATAAAGGCAAGTATTTCATACGTCTTCTTAACCACCTTATCTACCTGTGCTGCCTTCAGGGATCTATGGACATGTACACCAATGTCCCTCTGATCCTTTGTACTTCCTAGGGTCCTACCATTCATTGTGTATTCCCTTGCCATGTTAGTCCTCCCAAAATGATTGATTGTGTAGGACCCCTACCTAAGACTAAAAGTGGAAATCAGTACTTACTGACAATAATGGATGTGTCTACCAGGTTTCTTGAAGCCATACCTTTAAGAAATATTGCAACCAAGAAGATTGTGGAAAAGTTAACTAAACTTTTCTTTTACAAGAAATGGTTTACCTAAGGAAATACAGTCAGACATGGGTTCAAATGTTATGTCCCAGCTGTTTAAGGAAGTAATGAACAGTTTGGGGATAAAACAGTTTAAGTCAACAGCTTATCATCCGGAGTCACAAGGAGCTTCAGAAAGATGGCATCAAACTTTAAAAACCATGATGAGCGCATACTGTCAGAATTATCCACAGGATTGGGATAGGGAAGTTCCACTCTTGTTATTTGCTAGTAGGGACACTCCTAATGCATCGATTGGTTTTAGTCTTTTTGAGCTAGTTTATGGTCATGAGGTAAGGGGACCATTGAAATTTCTGCAAGGATCCAGAGCTGAAAGAAACTCATTTTGAATGCAACTGTCCAGGGTGTGCTTTGCCAGGGGTCTGTTTAAATCTATATGTTTTACTGTTGCCTAACTCGAGGGTCTAACTGAGAGTCTGATTTTTTAAATTAATTCACGGGGATGTGAGCTTTGCTGGCTGGGCCAGCATTTATTGCCCATCCCTAATCACCCTTGAGAAGGTGGTGGTGAGCTGCATTCTTGAACTGCTGTAGTCTATGTGGTGTAGGTACACTCACAGTGCTATTAGGAAGGGAGTTCCAGGATTTTGACCCAGCGACACTGAAGAACGGTGATATATTTGCAAGTCAGGATGGTTAGTGCCTTGGAGGGGAAACTTGCAGGTGGTGGTGTTCCCATCTATCTGCTGCCCTTGCCCTTCTAGATGGTAGCGGTTGTGGATTTGGGAGGTGCTGTCTTAGAAGCCTTGGTGAATTCCTGTGGTGCATCTTGTAGATGGTACACATTGCTGCTACTGTTCATCGGTGGTGGAGGGAGTGAATGTTTGTGGATGTGGTGCCAATCAAGCGGGCTGCTTTGTCCTGGATGGTGTCGAGCTTCTCAAGTGTTGTGGGAGCTGCATTCATCCAGGCAAGTGGGGTGTATTCCATTACCCTCTTGATTTGTGCCTTGTGGATGGTGGACAGGCTTTGGGGAGTCAGAAGGTTAGTTACTCGTAGCACTATTCCTAGCCTCTGACCTGCTCTTGTAGCCACAGTATTTATATGGCTAGTCCAGTTCAGTTTCTGGTTATTGGTAAACCCCAGGATGTTGATAGTAGGGGATTCAGTGATGATAATGCAATTGAACCTCAAGGGGCGATGGTTGGATACTCTCTTGTTGGAGATGGTCATTGCTTGACACTTGTGTGGCATGAATGTTACTTGCCACTTGTCAGCCCAAGCCTGGATATTGTCCAGGTCTTGCTGCATTTGGACATGGATTGCTCCATTATCTGAGGAGTTGCAAATTGTGCTGAACATTGTGCAATCATCAGCGAACATCCCCACTTCTGACTTTATGATGAAAGGAAGGTCATTAATGAAGCAGCTGAAGAGGGTTGGGCCTAGGCCACTATCCTGAGGAACTCCTGCAGCGTTGTCCTGGAGCTGAGATGACCAACCTCCAGCAACCACAACCAACTTCCTTTGCACTAGGTATGACTCCAACCAGTGGAGAGTTTTCCCCGATTCCCATTGACTCCAGTTTTGCTAGGGCTCCTTGATGCCACACTCAGTCAAATGCGGCCTTGATGCCAAGGGCAGTCACTCTCCCCTCACCTCGGGAATTCAGCTCTTTTGTCCATGTTTGAACTAAGTCTGTAATGTAGTCAGGAGCTGAGTGGCCCTGGCGGAACCCAAATTGAACGTCAGTGAGCAGGTTATTGCTAAGCAAGTGCTGTTTGATAGCACTGTTGATGACCCCTTCCATTACTTTAGTGATGATCAAGAGTATAATGATGGGGTGGTAATTGGCCTGGTTGGATTTGTCCTGCTTTTTGTGTTCAAGGCATACCTGGGCAATTTCCCACATAGCCGGGTAGATGCCCGTGTTGTAGCTGTGCTGGAACAGCTTGGCTAGGGGCACGGCAAGTTCTGGAGCACAAGTCTTCAGTACTATTGCCAGAATATTGTCAGGCCCCATAGCCTTTGCACTATCATAGCCAAAGAATGTCTAATAGTTACACAGGGAAAAGGGATACACAACAGGGAACAGATATACACAGATATAGACAGAAAGAGGGCAAGTCAGGTGAGATTTAGTAACAAGTAATGAGCCAAATTTAGCTAATTTAATAATTAGGATACATTTATCTAACAGTAACCATAATAGGATTAAATTCCATACCAGGTTTGAAAAGAGAAACTTGACCGTCACTATTCTATATTTTGGTAGGGCTAGTTTTAACAGAATGAGACACAGACTGATGACACAAACTGGTCAAACTTCTTATCAGTAAAGCTACAGATAAACATTGGAAGGTATTCAAAAAAGTATTTAGTTTAATGCATGACAAGTATATACCTCCGAGGGGAAATAACTCTACTTGTCAAATAAAATAGCCATGGTTGACAAATGAGGTGAGAGCATACACAAACCTAAAAGAGCAATCATACAATAGTGCGAAGAATAGTGTAGATCTTAGGGACTAGACAGATACTAATAGCAAGCAAAGGAAAACAAAAAGATGGTCAGAACTACAAAAAGGAAAATGAAAAGAAACTTGCTGCAAGGGATTAACAAAAGTTGTCACTATTATATTTAGAAGGATAAAGGTAATCATGGGTAATGTCAGCCCTTATTAACAGATTAGGGTGATACTACAAATTACTAAAGAAATTGCTGACTTATTGAGGATTTATTTGATGTCAGTCTTCACAATTGAGGATAATATACCAGACATTGCAGGGAAATTCATAACAAATCAAGAGCAGGAACTCACTAAAATTAATGTACAGAGGAAAACATATAAGAAATAATGGCACTAAAGACTGACAATTCCTCAGGAGCAGATGGTTTAAAGAAGCAGGTGTTGAAATTGAAGATACTTTAGATATAATCCTCCCAAACTCTGTTGATTTTGGAGCAGTTAGTGATGTGTGCACATAGCCCATAAATCCCTTTAGACCACCACTGTTCTTAACTCTTCACCATTTAAATTATATACCAATATTCTTTATTCTAGTTCAAAATGGATGACTTCAGACTTAACCTGCATTGAAAACCATCTGCCAGTTTTTCCCACTATCCTCATCTCTTTGTAAATTTGTGCTTCCATCTACACCACCATTAGCAGACTTGTAGATATAACTTGTGTATATGGCACTCTATTGTGTTATTTAAGTCATTAATAAATATAGGGAATATTTAAGGCTTCAACACAGATCCTTGTGAGTCACTTCCTTACAGTTACCTACTATTCCTACTTTGCTTTCTATAACCTAAGGTGTAATGGTCAGGTACAAAAAAAAATCAAAAAGACAAATGGAATGTTTTTTTTTTAAGTAGAGGATTAGAATATAAAGTGGAGGAAGTTTTGCTGCAGCTATACAAAACCCTGGTTAGACCACATCTGGAATAATTGTGTCTATTCTGGGCACTGCACCGTAGAAAGGTTATATTGTCCGTGGAAGGATGCAGCGCAGATTTACCAGAATGTTACCAGTGCTCCAAGTGTTAGATTATGAAGAGAGATTCTATAAAAAGGCTTATATTCCCTGAAATATAGATGGCTAGAGGATGACTTGTTTAGGAGTTTTAGGTTTTGAAAGAAATTGGTAGGGTAAATTGAGAGAAACCTTTTCTGTTGATGGGGGAGCGAGGCCATTCAGGAGAGTTCATGCATAAAGCAGTGGAAGTGTGAACTCTCTCTCCCTCAAAAAGCAGTTCAATTAACAATTTTAAATCTGACATTGATAGATTTTTGTTAGCCGAGTCCATACAAGGTTATGGAACCAAGATGCGTAGATGGAATCAAGATATAAATCAACCATTGAAATGTGGAACAGATTTGAGGAGCTGAATTGTCTCCACCCATTTCTATGTTCTTATACACATTAGGGATGTGAGTTTAGACTGTACCTGATTAATCCACCCTGGGACACTGCAAGATCCAGTTCAATTCACATCTTAGTTCTATACACCGTTTGAAGAAAATAATGATTCAGTGCAGAAACGCGTTATCAGTCCCTGATTCACACAGACACACACATCCATCTCAACTACATTGTGAGCTCACAGTCTCCAAATCAGCCACATCATCAGTACATCACCCCAGGCTCACATCACAATGTTGCTCAGGTCTCAGGCACAGTGTCCCACTATATCATTCTATCTGTCTCACTCCACCCCATGTTCCACTGTGTGTCTGTCTCTCTACCCCATGTCCTGTCTATCTATGTGTCCCCTTCTCTCTCTTTTTCCTCCCCATGTCCCTCTCACTCCCCACCACCCACCCCGCCATACATGTCTGACTTACTCTCTCCCCATTTTTTTTCCTGGAATGTGGGCGTCGCTGGCAAGGGATTTGTTCTCCCTAGTTCTCCCTGAACTGAGTGGCTTGCTCGGCCATTTCAGAGGGCATTTCAGAATCAACTATATTGCAGTGAGTCTGGAGTCACATGTAGGCCAGAACAGGTAAGGACAGCAAATTTCCTTCCCTAAAGGACATTAGTGAACCAGAGTACTGTAAGCAGTTTTGGTCTCTTTAAGGAAGAATTTACTTGCCTTGGAGCTTGTGTAAGGAAGGTTCACTAGATCAATTTCTGTGATGAGAGATTGGGTAGAATGGGCCTATATTTTCTGGAGTTTAGAAGAATGAGAGTTGATCTCATTTAAACATGGAAGAT